>NW_015557097.1:219712-273254 GCF_001515605.1 Sinocyclocheilus anshuiensis | reverse complement strand
CAGCGCCTCACACTCCATCCCAGTAGGTGGCGGAATATGCACCAAAAGCTGGTTTGCCAACCGCCATTAAACATCATAAGAAGAAGAAGAAGAAACACGTGATCTAGAAACATGTGGATCCAAAAAGCAAGTGTGGAATTTTGAATTTAGGACCATATATGTAAATTGGTGAATATATTTGATATTTATATTAAAAAAATTATCTACATGATTTTAGCGAATCATACTTAATCAACATTCTGACGACAAGTGGACCGTGATGTGGCGATTGATTAAGCGTATAAATGAAGATAGTAATCAAGAATATATTTTACTTGCTCCAGTTTAGTTACATGTCGGTGTCATATGCATAAAGGGCTCTTAGTGCACAGGTCAAACAGGGTAAATGTCGAACGTTACCTGACCAAACCCGGTGTTATGGATCAACTGGGGATCGTGTTAACTGGGGATGTGCTATTCATGCCAGCTATTCAAAAGCGACTGCAAAGCTGTAATGAAAAGACGTTGGTACATTCTTAATGTTCTTATTAAATGTTGATGCAATTATTACGCTGTGTTGTTTCCTCAATACCTGTTTTAATGCTTGCGACACAGTTTAAGTGTTTTTAAATTTTTTTTTAAATTTTTTTTTTAAATTTTTATTATGCAATAGAAGAACAGCAAATACAATTACAAAGACAAGTAAGAACAAAAGACAATAAGGGTTACAAACAATACTCCAAAGCATACTATGTTAGCTTATAAGACTTACACCATGAAAGAGTCTCACATTCACAGTTTCAGTGTCATTTTAACATGATTTCACGTGGTGACATGGTTCACAAACCACGCCCACGTTATCTTGGCACATCCACTTCTATGGAAAATGACCATCACTCAAAAAATGGTATATTTCAAGTGTAATTCACTTCTATAGCCTCCTGACTACCAGGAAAAACAGTTTTGTGAATTTAGTATTTTGTCATGTGATTACAATGTTTAGAGCATAAGAACAATTTTGAAAAATAATTTTTTTGAAAAATTATATTTTATGCATATGTTATGCTCTGTAGAGGACATCGGGACTTTAAAATGTACTCTTTTTTTTTTCTTCTTTTTTTTTAATAAAAAGAGATGAATAGACATGAAAAGGCAAAAACAGTGGGATTTTTGTTTTAATCACAAATCAATTTTCATTTTTTATACCAAACTTTATATAAAGATGATTCTCAACTATGTTATGAAAGTTATTTTTATAAACCATTTTTCTTTATGCAATTTGGGTGTAAAATGGCCATAAGAGCGTTTTCCCATTATATACAATGTATCTATAAACTGTATCTAATTTGCATATTAATGTATTTTTTTGGGGCAACATAGAATGAACAAATAAGTGCAATAATGGGAGTAATAATTAGCAAGATTTTCATAATATCAATATTCCTATGAAATATTAGATATGTAATTTTTACGCGGACGACAGCTGTGTAATTTTGACTGGATGTATATAGTGCATTAAATATATAAATAAATAGCAACAATTTATATATTTAAAATGTTTATTTAACATTGTTGACAAGGCACCGTCTGAGTAAACAAGAAATAAAAACAAAAAACATTTTGAATCCGAGTAAAGTATTTATTACAATATTTGAGTCAACAATATGACCACATACATCCACATCAGTAGCGCAATTTGCTTTATTTACACTCATCCCACCAACCAATGCCTGGTTGGGTCAGTCAAAATTACACAGCTGTCCGCGTCAGTGGCGTAGGGACTTAAATGCACAACAGCAACTCTGGACACGGTTGATCCGAGTTCGAATCCAGCTTTAACCAACTTCGTTCATCTTATTTTTCATCTTATTTTTCCCCATCATATAGCTGATCCAAAACGTGTTTATTTTCAATAAAATTAATAAAACATTCGCGGGAAAAGTGGAAATAAAGCACCAAAATAGCTATTTGATGAGTATTTGGGTTGGGGTAGGTGTAGAGAGGACTAATTGTCCCATAAGGCAGCATCTATTTGATAACTTTAATAAATATTTTCATTTTAACTATTGCATACTTTTTTTTATAATGTAGCCTATAGAGTATCTGCCATTATTTCCACTAAGTATATATAGCATCTATCTACACTTAATGCAAACATACTGCTATTTTTTGCTACTTAGTGTAAATAACAGACTGCTAAATAACACTATTTTCACTCAGTGTATATAGAAGTGAATTATACTTGAAATATATACGTTTATTTGAGTGATGGTCATTTTCCATAGAAGTGGATGTGCCAAGATAACGTGGGCATGGTTTGTGAACCATGTCACCACGTGAAATCATGTTAAAATGACACTGAAACTGTGTCGCAAGCATTAAAACAGGTATTGAGGAAACAACACAGCGTAATAATTGCATCACCATTTAATAAGAACATTAAGAATGTACCAACGTCTTTTCATTACAGCTTTGCAGTCGCTTTTGATGAATCTGCTGGAATGGGACGTAAAATAGCTCACATGCATGCGCACTAGGGCTGTGCAATATATCGAAATTATCGAAATATCGCAAATGCACATATCGCAGTATGCATATCGCTACAGCTTGCAATATTTGCAGGAACTCTTGGTACATACAGTACATACATACATACAAATAACCATATATATATAACATTTTGAATCTGAGTAATGTATAATTTATTAAAATATTTGAGTCAACAATATGACCACATACATCTACATCAGTAGCGCAATTTGCTTTATTTACACTCATCCCACCAACCAATGCCTGGTTGGGTCAGTCAAAATTACACAGCTGTCCGCGTCAGTGGCGTAGGGACTTAAATGCACAACAGCAACTCTGGACACGGTTGATCCGAGTTCGAATCCAGCTTTAACCAACTTCGTTCATCTTATTTTTCATCTTATTTTTCCCCATCATATAGCTGATCCAAAACGTGTTTATTTTCAATAAAATTAATAAAACATTCGCGGGAAAAGTGGAAATAAAGCACCAAAATAGCTATTTGATGAGTATTTGGGTTGGGGTAGGTGTAGAGAGGACTAATTGTCCCATAAGGCAGCATCCATTTGATAACTTTAATAAATATTTTCATTTTAACTATTGCATACTTTTTTTTATAATGTAGCCTATAGAGTATCTGCCATTATTTCCACTAAGTATATATAGCATCTATCTACACTTAATGCAAACATACTGCTATTTTTTGCTACTTAGTGTAAATAACAGACTGCTAAATAACACTATTTTCACTCAGTGTATATAGAAGTGAATTATACTTGAAATATATACGTTTATTTGAGTGATGGTCATTTTCCATAGAAGTGGATGTGCCAAGATAACGTGGGCATGGTTTGTGAACCATGTCACCACGTGAAATCATGTTAAAATGACACTGAAACTGTGTCGCAAGCATTAAAACAGGTATTGAGGAAACAACACAGCGTAATAATTGCATCACCATTTAATAAGAACATTAAGAATGTACCAACGTCTTTTCATTACAGCTTTGCAGTCGCTTTTGATGAATCTGCTGGAATGGGACGTAAAATAGCTCACATGCATGCGCACTAGGGCTGTGCAATATATCGAAATTATCGAAATATCGCAAATGCACATATCGCAGTATGCATATCGCTACAGCTTGCAATATTTGCAGGAACTCTTGGTACATACAGTACATACATACATACAAATAACCATATATATATATATATATATATATATATATATGACACAAGATAGTTATAGTTCACAGAACTGACTCAGCGACAGCTAACAGAGTAAAACTGTTTCATCTGAGCATGTGGCACTTTAATCGTTATCATATCGGATATCGAATATTGCATTATTGAATGAGTTATCGCATATCGCATTTGTCTTCAATATCGCACAGCCCTAATGCGCACATCCCCAGTTAACCAAAGACTATAAAATACCTTAAAGGGACTTTGAGTTAACACGATCCCCAGTTGATCCATAACACCGGAAAACAGGTCTCATCGCTTCCGCTTGTCGGAGAACGTGTTAACACAGCCATAATAAATAATAGCGATATCTATGGACTTTTAAGATAATCAGTTAACCTAGCTAGCTGTTTTTATTGTTGACGTTTTATTTAATTTGTTATATCTAAATGTTAGTGAAAAAGAATAAAAATAAAACTTTTAGATATCAATCCGCATATGTGATGAACATTGGTTATGATAATCTTTGAAAATCTACTTTGAAGGCATCTTGAGTAAAAGGGCTTCATATTTAACGAAGCATATGCAAAATGCTTGAACCGGAAGCGACGAGACCCGGACGTCTGTTGCTCATAACCCCTATAGACAAGCCTTTTAAAAGGTGCGCGAGATTTCACATAATGTAATAAAAATTACATTTTTATTAGTTGTATGACTTAAGTAGCCCCTTCTGTCATAGAGTTTTCTGAGCCTAAACGTCCGATAAACAATAACACTGTTGTGAAACTGGTCAAACAGGGTTAAGTGGTCAACATATATCTTGACTCGCAACTACATGAATTGCATGGAGCCTTTAGTTTATCAGCACTGCCCAGAAACACAGGGTGTGGGGAATGCAAGGACGTTGTATAGAATAAGAAAACCCCTCCACCAGTTGCTCATTCATTCAGTCATTCATTAGGCCTTGGACCCAGCACATCTTCTGCAGCCTGAACTGTAAAAGTGTCTGCAAAGAACATGGAAGGGCCATTCAAGTATATTAGAGTGAGAGTTAGATGAAACCTATTTTGATATTTAGAAGAGTTAAGGTGAGCATTAATATGAAATTTAGTGATATTCTCTTTCTTGCAGGAAGGAAATGGCAGGAAAGTCAGTCGGGTTATTCGTATGGGAACAAGGAAGAGCCAGGTAATGTTTCTTGAGTCATTCAGCTATGCTGTTTTGTAATTTCATCAATTCTTTCATCTTCTTTTGAGAGTATTTTCTACACTTAACTTTAACACTATTTAATATTTAACATGTATTGTTTAATTAGACTATAATGAACTATAACCATTTTTTCCACAAACTACATACAAACTGTATGAATTTTTTTAAATGTAAAATGTATATCTGCATTTTAGTGTATAGTACATTACCTAATAATCTGATAAGCATTATATAAAGTAATGTTGGTTTAATAAAATATACATTTTAATGACAGATTTTATAAAGTGCTCCTGTGAAAATGTAGCTTTTTTTCCATTGTGGGTCACTTGGTTGGCTGAGGGTCCCAACAGTTTGTACAGGTTGACAACTCTTGACATGGACCATTATTTTGGGTTTTACTCAGTGCAAGCTCAAATGAAATGATAAATGGAGTCAGTTAAGTCAAACTTGTAGTTTAAATTGAATTGAGAATATACATATTTCGATTTTCTGCTCTAGGGAACCGTTATAATGTGAGGGTAGATAACAAAATGGAAATGGGTGTGAAACTAGTGTGCTTTAATCAGATAAAAACGGTCCCTCAGTGTCACCCTTTATGATTGCTTGGAGTGACTGCTAACATTTAATCATGAAATTTATGTTATAGAGAATCTTTGAAAGGACTTTGACTTTAAATATTGAGAGAGCCACTCTCAGAGTAAATGTATTCATGCATTTGCATCATATATTGCACTGGGACTTTGACAGTGATGAAATTACATTTTTGTATCTTCAATAATGAGGTTGTGTGTGTCCCTCAGCTGGCTCGCATTCAAACAGACAGTGTGGCCGGCAGACTGAAAGAGCTTTATCCAGACGTTAATCTAGAGATAGGTAAGTGAGGAAATTTTGCATGCTAGAATTTGTATGAATTCCATCTACTTTAATTGTATTGCATTTGTCATATCTTTCAATTAAATGTGCTGATTTTCATCTGTAAATGTCTGTACACACACACACACACATATACACAAACACTACTTTTCGTTTTCTTGTCCTCATGCACTCACTGCTTGTCTAAGAACAGAGAGTGATTGTGTTCTGCTGAGAATGTGTAATCTATACGAGCGCTTCACTGCTGAATCCTACTGTCTGTGTCAAAAGACACGAATGATGATGTCAGAATCGGAGCCAGTGCACAACTCTTCAGCTCTTAACCTTTTTGTCTGTGTGCATTTCAGTTGCCATGTCGACAGTTGGGGACGAAATCCTGGACACTGCATTATCAAAGGTAGAATTCCATCCTTAATTTCATGTGCCATTATGCCAGGTTTTGTGGTGTCGGTATGAAGAAATGCCTTTGAACGTTTGTGTGCCCAACATGTACAAATCCATTATTACCTTTATTTACCATGTGTTTTCTTAGATTGGTGAAAAGAGCCTCTTTACCAAAGAGCTGGAGAATGCCCTTGAGAGAAATGAGTAAGTTTGCTGACTTAAAACTGAGCTTTGGTTAGGACACTGATGCTAAGTATGTTCACATGTCAGCTTATATGAAGGTTTCACCTCTCTAAAACCCTCATCAGAAAACAAAAATAGACTGTTGTTCAATTGATTATGCTGTAAAGTGTTTTAGATTAACTTAACCTATAATTATCATGCGTTCAGTATTATTGATATGACATATCGAGTACCTCAGTCTTATTTTCTATTTGACATTTTGCTTCAGGAAAATGGTTTTGCTCATAATTTCTCTGTTCAACTGTTCACTCTCTGTTCTACTGGTTCCCAACACTCTAGAATCAGAGAATGTGAAAGCAGTCCTCTTAGATTGATACTATGTGTGTTGATGTGTTTTGTGAAATTAAGTATATGATGAGCATTGTATGGTGATGGTGACACATAGCACAGTACAATAGAAGTTAGAACAATGTTTTTCCTCTAGTGTGTGGGTTGGTGATTTTAGTTTTTTAATTATTATTTTTTTATATGTGTTTATTCATCACTAGAGTGGATATTGTGGTGCACTCTCTTAAGGATTTACCTACCTCATTGCCCCCTGGATTCACTATTGGAGCCATTCTTCAGTAAGGACCACAACATCGACATCTAACAATAACAGTAATATTGGGAAGCATTATTAAAATGTAAAATATCTGTTTTATTATTATCAATGTTGAAAGCAGTTGTGCTTATTAATATTTTTATGGAAACAATGATACATTTTTTTCAGGATACATAGAAAGTTAAAAAATAAAAGTTTTATTAATTTCTTTTAACAACAAAATCTTACTAACCCTAAACATTGGAATGGCACTGTATAAGGCTGCTGTAGAACTGAGCACTTTATGTATGTGTTGCTGTAGTTGTATTGGAGAAAGCTAATAATTTATGCATAATAATGAATGATTATGTGCTGAGGTTATAAAAGACTTACATTTATATTTAGTCATTTAGCAGACACTTTTATCCAAAGCGACTTACAAATGAGGACAATAGAAGCAAACTCATCTAACAAATATATATATATATATATATATATATATATATATTTCAATTAATGAATAGTTTAATTTAAATGAATTGATTGATTTATTAATTTACACTACTAGTCAAAAGTTTGGAATAATTCATTTTTTTATGTTTTTAAAGTCTCTTATGCTCATCAAGGCTGCATTTATTTGTTGGAAAATACAGTGAAACACTAATATTGTAAAATATTATTATATTTTAATATATTTCATTAAAATGTAATTTATCCCTGTGATGGCAAAGCTGAATTTTCAGCAGCCATTACTCCAGTGTTCAGTGTAACATGATCCTTCAGAAATCATTCTTATATGCTGATTTGCTGCTCAAGAAACATTTATTATTATTATCAGTGTTGAAAACAGTTTTTGCTACATAATATTTTTGAGGAAATCAAGATACGCTACCCTTCAAAGGTTTGGGGTAAATATGTGTTTTCTTTCAAAATTGACAGTAAAGACATTTAAAATGTTACAATTACAATTTATCATGATTTCTGTTTCAAGTAAGTGCTGTTCTTCTGAAACTTCGTAGAATCTTGGAAAAAAATGTATGACTGTTTTCACAAAAATATAAGCAGCAAAAACTGTTTTCAACATTGATAATTATAAGAACCATTATTAATAATGGAGCACCAAATCAGCATATTAGAATGATTTCTGTAGGATCATGTGACACTGAAGACTAAAGTAATGGCTGCTGAAAATTCAGCTTTACCATCACAGGAATAAATTACATTTGAAAATCTATTGAAAACAGAAAACAGTTATTTCAAAATGTAATACTTCACAGAATGTTTAATAAAAGAAGTAAATAAATGATCATAAGTAATTTTTTTCAAAATCTAAAAGAATACAAACTTTTGACCAGTAGTGTAAATATCTATTTAATGATTAGTTTATCTTATTTAATTTTAAAGTTAATTTAGTAGCTGCATATTTATGACTTGTACTGACTAAGGGCACTGTAGTAGGTAGTTTGAAAGCCTGTTTGAGTGGGGAGTGATTTGTTGTGTGTTGTTTTTGTGAAGGAGGGAAAACCCCCATGATGCAGTGGTGCTTCATCCAAAGAATGCTGGACTTATCCTCGACAGCTTGCCAGAGAAGAGGTGAGCTCTGTGTTTTTAACAATCTTCTCATGCCAAATAAAAGTACAGGCATCTATCCTCCAGAATTTGATTGATGACCCAATAATCAAGGGAGATCAGTGTTTTTCATGGTGATAGAATTTAGTTGAAAATCTACATTCTGCCATAGATGTCGTGTTTTGACAGCTACAGTGGGTACGGAAAGTATTCAGACCCCAAATGGCTGCAATATAACAAAGAGTGAAAAATTTAAGGGGGTCTGAATACTTTCCGTACCCGCTGTATATGCACTTATGTAACCAAAGCTGTCAGAAATATTTTGAAACCTCTCTTTCTTTCTTTTTTCCAGTGTGATTGGCACAAGTTCACTTCGCAGAGCAGCTCAGCTAAAGAAACGATTCCCTCAACTGGAGTTTGAAAATATTGTATCCTGCACTTTCCTATTGCGTCTGTGGATGTTTATACATTATTAATGGCAGCAGCTTTATCATCGATTTTGATGGACTGCCAAAGCAAGCACATATTTCCTGGGTATTTGTTACACCAGCAAGTTTCCCTATATTGTATATAGCGTTTTACCGGTACTAGAGTCTTCCTCCTTGACCTTACTGCTATAGAGAGGGAACCTAAACACCCGTCTGAAGAAGCTGGATGAAAAGGACGACTATGCTGCCATTATTCTGGCCGCAGCAGGCCTCAAACGTATGGGCTGGGAAAGCCGAATCAGTCAGGTATGTTAAAGTCACAATGTAACAGAAGAAGCGACAGATCTTTTATTTTGTGCTGTGACGTACATCTGAGGATTATCAAAAAAGACAAAAAATGTAGGGAATGGACTTGGTTCTATCCATCAGTTGTTGATCCGATGGAGGCAGATCTGAATGCAAGAATACCAGCCGCTATTCTGAATATGAAGGTCTCTGGTGACTACAGCAGTGTTTATAGATGCATTTATCGTGCATTTATAGTAGCTGTTCTGTAAATTGCAGATTCTGGACCCTGAAGATTGCATGTATGCAGTTGGCCAGGTGAGTGTGCAAGCATGCACAACCAATTCATGAGCTATGAAATTACATGAGGTTTAAAATAGTAGTAAATATTTTCCAGTGTTTATACCCGTCATGCTTTGTACTTATTATTGTGTTGTTCATGCGAGAAAAGAAGCACCTGCAGCTGCAGGCTCAACTGTTAATGCACATTATAAACACTAAAGGAAACACCTGTGTAACAATTTGTTAACGGTTGCAGCCATAAAAGTGCACTTATTTTGGTATATGTTGCATGCAGGGTTTCTGCAGGTTTTATGAAGGTCAATTTAAGACTTTTTGAGACCTTTTTAAGACCAAGTAAAGAAAATATAAGGAATAAATTGAATGGAGCACAGTAGGTCAATATGGTCTCTAAACGTAAATGTCTTGTATAAGCAATGATTCAATGTTTGAAAATACAGCTTCCATCTCCATTACGTTTTAATACAAAAAAAAAAAGCTTAAGGCTTGATTAATTGTGTGGAAGGGTGAATTAATATGAACATGAACATAGAACATAATGTATTTGTGATCAGACTGCTGTGAAGCCACTGTATGCTCTGTATTAGCCTGCAGTAAATGTTAAATAAACACAAATGTGTCTTATCATCAGGGAGCACTGGCAGTGGAAATCAGAGCACAAGATAAAGACATTCTGGAAATGGTGTCTGTCCTGCACCATCCAGACACAGTGCTGCGGTGCATCTCAGAGAGAGCTTTTCTCAAAGAGCTGGTGGGTTTCCTTACATGCACATGAACTCAGCTCTCATTGCCTGTGGTCCATATCAGTTTGACCTTATCCTGAGGGCATTCTATGTAGTCCAACACAGTTTTATGATTTTAATGCTGCTCTTCATTTCCTTTTTCTGCTTTCAGGAAGGAGGCTGCAGCGTGCCTGTTGCTGTTCATACAGAAGTGAAAGGGTCCATGGTAAAGAGACAAAAAATAACTATATTTTCAGGCATTCAGTGGCATGTTACGATGCTACTTCACCCAATACAAATCTGAATAAGTGTTGTTGATGTTCGTATAGCATAGACTAAATGATCTTTTTTCCTGGTTTCAGCTGTATTTCACTGGAGCAGTTTATAGTTTGGATGGAGCTGATTGCTTGAAGGACACTATGCAGACGGTTGTGGAAATAGACAAAGTAAGGATCAAATATAACCTCTATATATACTACTGTTTAAAGGTTTGGGGTCAGTAAGATTTTTTTTGTATTAGAAAGGATGCATTATATTGATCAGTGACCGTAAAGACATTGTTACAAAAAGTTTCAAATAAATGCATTTTGAACTTTCTATTAATCAAAGAATCATGAAAGAGCACCAAATCGGCATATTAGAATGATTTCTGAAAGATTGTGTGACACTGAAGACTGGAGTAATGAGTAATATATTAAAATAGAAAAGTTATTTTAAATTGTAATATTTCACATGATTACTGTTTTACTGTATTTTTGATCAAATAAATGCAGCCTTGGTGAGCATGAGTTTTCTTTCAAAACAAAAAAAATCTTAACCACAAACTTTTGAATGTCAATGTAGTTACAATTTTACAGCATTATCTATAATTTACAATATTATAACCTTTATTCCAACTCATTTCTATCAGGTGAATGAGAGTGCACAGGAGTGTGTACTTGTTGGAGTCACTGCCAACAATGTATCATCATCAGCCCTCGAAGCTGCTGAGAAACTGGGGATGGATCTGGCAAATGCTCTCCTTAATAGGGGGGCCAAAGACATTCTCACAACAGCCAGGCAACTAAATGATGCTCAATAGCTGATTTTTTACATTTTGTGCACTGGAATATTAGACCTAGAACTTTTGACATGCTGTTAACTTGGATAAACCGTACACTCAACCATATGCTCTATAGCCGAATCTCCAGAGCTTAAATACAACCTTTATTGGCTGTATATATCAGTGTATTTAAAAACAACCAACAGGTTACTTCAGTTTAACAATGTGATAGCACCAATTTTTCTCTCGGCTTCTGGTTCGTACACAAGACACTGACATTTGTACTGTTTTGACTGCCATCGTCTCCTCAGGCACAGGATTCTGGAAGAGAATTCATGCCGATAGTCTTCCACTTCTAATGATGTCAGACTACCTTCTTTATCTATGAACCACTTGAAAATGAGGAGACCAAAATGGCAACCTTTTACATCTGGCCGTGATTTTAATCACGAATTGAGTATATTTCATCTTTATGTACCTCTCACAAAATATGGCTTTTTTTTTTTTTTAACCGCATATCCTCAGTCTTAAAAATTATGCCTTTTATCAATGCAGATATTAATTAACCAGAATGAGTCCAAAGTTTCTGACAAAATGGATAATCTAAAAAAAAAATGTTGGTTATAAAGTTTTATATTTAGAATGAATATATATATATATACACACACACACACATATTATATGGGTTGAATACCACAATGTGCCTTCTAAATGTGATTAAATTACCCAAATGATTTGACCTGCAATGTTTATTTCTACAATTATATCAATAAAAGTATTAAAACCCACCGTTGTTCACCTTTTTACCCCCTTGATCACGCAGAATAAAGTTATCGGTTTATATCAGAACAAAACAGAAAAATTTACAAAATTTAAGTTTAATAAGTAAAAAGGCTCAATACAGACTAACGTTAGACAATTCAGACACATGGAATTTGCTTTCTTCAGAATAACTGAGTGGCCCTTAAAAGGGCCTTTAGGTGCATTAACTCAGTTCAGCATCGCTCTTAATACTCCTGTGACTGGGAAGATCCCTTCTTTCCCGACTTGCCGGAGCTCTGAACAGCTTGGCCAGTTTTTTTGGGCAGGAGCACGGCCTGGATGTTGGGCAGAACACCACCCTGGGCGATGGTCACTCCGCCGAGCAGTTTGTTCAGCTCCTCGTCGTTACGGACGGCCAGCTGAAGATGGCGAGGGATGATGCGGGTCTTCTTGTTGTCTCTCGCAGCGTTTCCCGCCAACTCGAGGATCTCAGCGGTGAGGTACTCGAGAACGGCAGCCAGGTACACGGGAGCACCGGCACCTACTCTCTCAGCATAGTTGCCTTTACGCAGGAGACGATGCACACGGCCGACGGGGAACTGAAGACCTGCACGGGAACTGCGAGTCTTAGCTTTAGCGCGGGCTTTTCCTCCAGTTTTACCTCTTCCAGACATCTTATTCGAAAAAGTTCTTACCTCACCTTCTGGAAGAAATTAGAGGCACTCTACGGAGTTGCTGCAGTATAGGACTGACTGAACTAGGGCTGTATGGTCCAGCCCGTCGTTATGATTGGATACGCGCAGTAAAGCACGGACCTGATTGGCTGTTAGAGCAAACCATAGAGCGGATGCGTTCTCCTATTGGCTTGAACTTGTAGCGCATAAACAGCGCAAGCTAACGAACCAATCCGAGTGCATCTAAATGTGAGCTAGCTGATTGATTCGTAATTGAGGCCAGTGGTCTTTTGCTATGTCAGTCAAATTTGGGCGGTAAATTCAAACCAATTGAACATATTCCTTAAGAATTTTAACAGTTTGTCGCAGAATCATGACAAATGATTGATTTGTGTTTAACCCTCCCCCCATTTTTTTTGTTTACGGTGATATGTAACATGTTATATATAACATACATTTTAGATTACTTAATTCACTTTGTTTAAAGAAATACATCTTGGTAGTTTTAATCACAGCAACACTTTTTCAACTTGCCAGATTCTTTTCTCCGTTTCAAGTCATATAACGTTAGTTAGAACCATAGACTGTATAAAAACAGGTTAGACCATTTTGAAGGGAACAAGAAAATGAAGAGGAATGGATTTTCAAAAATAATTTATTTAGAATAAATTAAACATCAAATTAACCACAATAATATAAAGCTCCGAATAACTCAGAAGGTCCACTGCCTTCGTTTTAGATTGTTCTGTTATCTTAACATTCTGGTCATATAACATATTCAGGCTTTATGCTCCAGGACTCACACTAAACTATAGCAAACAAGCGCTTTGTCATTGATTCATGAACTGCGAGTCATCGTTTTATTGGTAAAATGTTTTCCTGTTTTAATTAGATTCGGTTTATTTGACAACCAATAGTCTTTTTTCCAGAGTTCTGATTATTTCAAACATTTGATAGATATAACCATTAACCAAATGCTGAAACAGTCACTGATCATATAGGGTGGGGGCCTAGGCAAGAGAGATTTCTTAAAGAGATAGTTCACACAAAATGAGATTAGTGTTCATTCACAAACCTCTATGACTTTATGACAACAAGAGAAAAAGACAAAAAGAGATTTTATGCAGATACACAGCCTCGGTCACCACTGCATCTATGATCCATACAAACTAAACCGAGGTGAATAATGGTAGAACTTTGTGTGTGAACTATACCGTTAACGCGAATTACTAGTTTATCAGAAAATAATAAAATGTTCTGCTCAATATTATCATAAAAGCCATCGATGGCATTACGATGAATAAATCTACTTGTGGTAAGTACAGCACATGCGGATGCCCTCTCCTCTGGATAAGTTTACTGCAACTAAATGAATAAAAAAAAGAGGAAAACGGGGTTGTATGTTACTGTGGTAACGTTCGCACCTGTTTTGTTCAAGAAACCATCTCTGAAAAAAAAAATGAGATAGATAACGTGATTAAACTTATTTTCACCTTTTCATTATATCCCCTGAGGTTTGTTTTCGCGTGGACCCTGAAAACAGCACTACTCTCCACTGCAGATTCAGCCTGATTTACAATAATTTATAAATATAAACAAATGCGTTTTTTTTTCTGTAGTGTATTCCTTGAAGGGCTTACACTTTACAACCAAAACACGAACGTAATTTAGTGAGATATGCCTTCAGTAAGTTAAGAACCCTTCCGTTTTCTTAAACAAATAAACATCATTATAAAAGATTATTAAGCCACAATGAAAGTCAAACGTACCACTATTTAAAAACCGGGCATAATATCCCTTGATCTAAATGCTACAGCAACAGCAAAACGAGAACAAAGCTCACAGCATGTCTTAGCATATCACACTCTGGAAATACTCCCCATGAGCTCAGGAGAAATAAATCAGTGCCGCTAACAGTAAACGATACACAAACATGATAAAAACGACAGAAAGAGGGATCCCCAGCATTGTAAACAATCAGATTAAGATCCAAAGTGCAACTAATAAAATTAAATAAATAAGAAAAACACAGCGACAGTGATGGAGTCATCAATATTCATTGGTCTATGTCGCCCCCTTGTGCTCAATAACCGCATGACAAGACCGTTTTGAGTTTCTCAAGTTTGTTCGCTCATAATTATCCACAAAAGCGGCTGTTTATCCGTTTTATCAAATTAATTAGGTTCGCAATGCATCCATAAATAGTCAAATCCTTTTATTTTCCACATTTGGCGTTTTCTAACCTGAAAAGCTTAATCACAGATGAACGATAAGGTTCGAGTCAGAAAAAAACACCAAAACAAGGCTGGTTTCCTGGGTACAATGTGGTCTGAAGTATTATGTTACCCCAACTAGGTTGTAGACAATCGGTATATAACATAAATAACTAGTTCTGGATAAATTTGGAGCCAATTCCACACTCATTTGACTGGTGCCCGCACCGTGTCTCTCTTACTCGCCCTTCCTCTCTATTTCTCCTTTAGTTATCTGTAGTGCTGGATCCTCCATTGGCCGTGCTGGATTTGCCCTTTGTCTTGGACGAGCGGAACGAAAAGCGTTTGATGAGGCGATGAGAGAAGCTTCCAGACTTTTTACGGCTGGTGGAGGAGCAGGAGGCTGTGGAGGAGTCATTGCCCAGGTTAGAGACGTCCTCGTGGGATTGACTGAAACTGGGGTCTTTCTCTCTGCGTTTCCTGCGGAACAGTAGCTTGGTGCCACTGCGGAGGAATCCCACTGAAACAGAACATTCATGCACATAAAAAAAACCATAAATAGAACTTTTATGATAAATACATCAAAAATACATTACAAAGAAATTCACACCTTTGTGGTCTTTAAGGCTACGCGTCTCCAGTGCTCCGGTCGATCCTGTCTCCGACTCCACGTCATCCACGGATGGTCGCTCTGACACGTCAGATGGTGTAGTCTCGTCTGCTTCCTGATGTGCGGATGCTCCGTGGTGGTTCGGGGCTCCGCTGGGAGAATACGCCCCCTGTAGGGCTGCATCCATTGCTGCAGCGTAGCCCACTGATAAGGCTGAGTCATCTTCAGTAATGGGGACCTGTGGGAAGGACAGAAAATTAGTTTTAACACAGTGTTCCTCATGTACATGTCATTCTCCCTGATGAGTGTTACATCAAAATTATGTGACGGAAAGAGAAGACTTAACAAATTACCCTGGGGGAAGGGCTAAAGAGACTGTTCTCGTGATCATTTCCCTAGACGCTTGCCTCATTGTAACCAAGATATTTTTATGACATTGATTAGAAATATCTGTTTACTTGATATTCAGACTCTGACCTTTGACACCCCAGATATGATGAGAGTGCTGCGTTTAGTAGGTGTCTTCTTAGGTACCTTACTGGCCGACTCGGTTAGCTGCCGAATGGCCGTTTCTGCTATGGGATCCAGCCCATTAGGGAGGGTGCCTTCTGCTTGGAAATAGCACACAGACACAAACACACCAGGATCACAGACTTTCCCGCAATTCATTCAAATTACACTGCAAAAAAAGTAATATAACAATAAATATTTACAAAATGTATTTTAATATAAACAAAAATCTGTTTATAAATAATATATTTATAGTTAATACATATATAATATTAATATAAATAAACTGTTAAAAACAACAATATAAATAATTTATTGTAAATGTGTGGTACTAATTTTGTGAACTTATAACTTTTCATTTAATACACATGTACACATTTCAATTATAAACATGATCATGAAGACGTAAATTACCATTTAAAAGTTTGGAGTCTATTTGTTTGGAGTCTAAAGGCCCGTTCACACCAAGGACGATAACTATAAAGATAACGATAAAGATATAGTGCTAAAAATAGTTTTCAATATTAAAGAATAGCAGAGTCCACACCACAACTATAACGATAAAGACAAAGAAAAACGATATAGTTGGAATCACTTTCAAAACAATTTTTCTCCAGCTGATGAATGATAAAAAAATTGACAGCCAATCAGAATCCATCCTGCTGTAACGAGCTCGAGAATTTAAAGCAGCAGACGAGCGTGCACTTAGAATAAACATATAGTTCGCTGGTGTGGACGCTAATATTGTTATCTTTATAGTTATCGTTCTTGGTGTGAACGGGGCTTAAGTCTGGAGATTAGTAATGTTTTTTTTTTAAAGATGTCTCTTATGCTTACCAAGGCTGCATTTATTTGATCAAAAAATATTTGATCAGTAAAATTGTGAAATAGTATTACAATTTAAAATAACTGTTTTCTAGTTTATTATATTTTAAAATGTAATTTATTCCTGTAATGGCAAAGCTACATTTTTAGCAGCCATTACTCCAGTCTTCAGTGTCACATGATCCTTCAGAAATCATTCTAATATGCTGTTTTGGTGCTCAAAAAAAGAAAAAATACAAAAACAAATAAATCTTGCTGTCCCCAAACTTTTGGATGGTAGTAGGTATTATCTCAAAATGCTAATGTTAATGTGGAGCTCACTGCTGGGGGTGGGACTGGCACTGGTGCTCTGCAAGCTGTTTGTGAGCACAGTGGGAGTCTTTTCAGTCACCTCCACGTTTGAGGGAGACCTAGACGGAGAGTCTCCTGCAGTTATAGAGGAAGAAATAGGATAGGGTGAAACTGCCAAGTCACTTCTGTGGTACTAGACAATGCAGACAGAAGAGCATGCGTGTTCTCAGTGTTCCTGAGTGAGGTGGCCTTTACCTAGTTTGCGGTCCAGTTTTAGTCGTGACTGGATGGTGGTTACCGTAGTGACAATGGTGCCATCAGGCATGATTGTGCGGTCCACGTCCACCTTCTTTGAGGGGGTGACCAAGGATCGCAGTGGAGTGGCATTCTGACATGCACGCAAATCACTGGACTCCAAATACAACAGCTATAGAGGCAGAAACATAAAATCATTAGCTTAAACATAATTCCTGTGCTTCCATTATTTTTTTAAGAAATCTACTATAGAATTACGGTTAGTACAGACACTGATATCTTTAAAAAAAACTGAAAAACAATCCCCATATGTACAGTATAATTTTGAGCTGACTTTGCCTATGTGTTCACAAACACAAAGATTATTCAGAGCGTTTAAGTGCGTTCCTATAAGATCATGTCTGTAACAAGTACAGTGTGAACCAGTGCTTAATTTGTAAATGAATAATTGCCAGATCCAAAACAGCAATTAAAAGGCACTGTGACCGACAATGACAATACAACTTCAGCTTTCCCAGAAAATTCAATGACGTCACTAAACGGTGATGCCACAACTATAGGAGCATCGTTCACAAGTTTCTGCATGGACCTAACTACAGCCTTGGGCACAGGGTCAAAAATGAGTCGCCAGGATGATCTGAGGAAAATGTAGCAGTATGTAAGTTACATTAAAAATAAAATAAAAATAACAAAATTTGTTAATTAATAAAATACAATCACAGTCCATATATAAAAGGTATAAATATGCGAAATATATCTTACTTAAATAATTAACAGATTCAAAACAGATGTTCTGTTGTTATTTTGAGTGTGCAAAAATGAAAGTAAACACTTTGCGGTTTCGAATGATGTCTTACTCTTATCTGTATGACCAAAAATGACGGAGTATTTTATGTTTCAGCTGTTCGATCGCGCCGGCGCGCACACACACACACACACACCACATATTCTAGCAATACAAACTTAACATCGCAGTCTGTTCATTATCAAAATAAAATACAGTCAAAAAAAAAAAACTAAAAGGTTACACTGGTCAATTTAAATAGTCCATAGTATACTCTGTGCTGTTCAGTGTAAACACCAGTGAATAACTCTCTCCAAATATTCCGCTGCTCACAAAACAATCAGCAGTAGGCACCAATAAATGAGAGTGATTTAGAACTTAAGAAAGCTGACTGGTCAAAAATATGCTGAGGACCAATACATAACCTCCAAATAAATCTATCTGCACTCGTTCTGACTCGTATGCACGCATTCACTGTCAGGATCTAATGCACTTCTTAATGCCGGATCTTTAAAAAAAATACCAGAATGCAAAATTCCAAAATCTGACATTTTCTGGAACAGGATCCTACTCAAATTAAGCACTAGTGTGAACTAATAAAGTACTAGGTTAAAGCTGCAGTCCGTAAGTTTTGCCTCTTTGTCGCCATCTCTGTTTGAAAACCTGGAATTGCAGCTGTGTGCGGAATTATCTAGCTTGCGTGGGTTGTGTGGCGGCACGGCTCCAGCGCAGATGAATCTTATGTTCTGAAGAGTATGTGTGGCAGTCAGTCACCGCACCGGTGTGATTACTGTACTTCGCAATCACAGATTCTAGCCTACGCGAGTTTCACAATTTGAGTTGAATTACTGAAATAAATGAACTTTTCCACGACATTCTAATTTATTGAGATGCACCTGTATATCTATTCCACTTCAGATGCAGCTTCTGTGTTTCCTCTGCATTGCAAAGATTTGTTGTCGACAATTTTGTTGATACTGATTTCACTTTATTATTTTGTTTATTTTATTTAAAAAGAAAAATCTAACTAAATAAACTAAATGTGCCATGCTCACAAAATCTACTACATATACTCTATAAACACTATACTATGTTTTGTATAATTACAATAAATAATTATATTTATAACTCAATTTAAATGTATTTTTTTCTCTCGGGCAAGTAACTTTTATACTTGGACAAGTAAATGACAAATTTACTTGTCCGAAGAACAACCACATGAGAATGCTTAATGTCAAGCCCTGAAAATGCTAAGTTTACCAGCTGCTGTGAGAAAAAGCTATAAACGACCCATCACCTGCAGCATACTCGCATGTGATATAGCCCATTAGCCGGGACAACTTCTTTATGTTTACAGACGTGACGTAATGACGCAGTGCCATGCTGGAATTTCCCGCGAAAACCTACCCGTACCACTCAAATTAGAAAACATTATTATAAGCTAACCGTTGTGAATCGGGCTAAAGTAAGGCGATAGTTTTGAACACTGGCTGGTTATGTACTTGCTCAAATATTGATTTCGGATCATTTTTAACCAAAAAAGTTACGGACTGCAGCTTTAAATAAAGAAATAATTCAGTTATCAGAGATAAGGTGAGCATTCACTTCACAAGGCAGACCACTGTAATAAGATATGTTTTCTATTAAATAATTCACATTGACATTTGGAACAGGGACTTATCACGAGTGTTCGGAAAAGTGAACACAAGGTTGGCTGAAGCCTTAATCAGCAATACGGACACTCTGAACATTGTATTATCATGGAAATCATGTATACTTTATATATGTGAATTACTAGTATCTATCTGTCTGTCTGACTGTCATACACTACCGTTTGGGGTAAATATATATTCTTTCAAAATAAACAACTTTTATTTAGCAAGGACACACTAAATTGATCAAAACTGACAGTAAAGACATTTACAATGTTACAAACTATTTCTGTCAAATAATGGTTCTTTTTAACTTTCTATTCATCATCCTGGGAAAAAAAAATGTATTATGTTTCCACAAAAATAAGCAGCACAACATTAGTTTTCAACATTAATAAATGTTCCTTGAGAAGCAAATCAGAATATAGAATGATTTCTGAAGGGTCGCGTGATACTGAAGACTAGAGTAAATTCAGCTTTGCCATTACAGGAATAAATGACATTTTAAAATATTTTAAAATAGAAAACATTTATTTTAAATTGCAATAATATTTCACAATATTACTGTTTTACTGTATTTTTGATCAAATAAATGTAGCCTTACATGAACGGTAGTGTATATGAAATATATCTGAATTCTATTTTATGCTGTCCTTACTTCTAATGTTACAACTGCAGTTGGAGCCAGACCATGACCCGGTGCGATGGACAGTTTATGTTGTCCATTAGGAATTATTTTAGAGAGATCCAATTGTAAGGAAGCACAACCAGGCAGAAACTCTGTCAAACAGGAAAAAGAAAACAAATTAATCAACGGACAGACAAGTATATCATGCAGTGAATACAAAAGCAGACAGAATGGAGAATATCAGTCTTTAATCAATCACCAGATCATCTGAAATCAATACATTTCTTATAATGCTGGATGAACGATTGAATGATAGGCACTGAAAAGTGACTCACGCTCTCCTTTGCTGTTCTTCTCCACAAGTCTTACTTTGAGTTCTTTGGTTTCTGGTCCTATTTCCCTAATTGATAAAAACAGACTTTAATTCATCACAAGCAAATAAAGATGCACACACAGTAAACTTTAATTTTGTAATACGGAATATTGGAGATGAAGTGACTTTTTGTATCATTAAAAGACTAAATTGACTTTAACACTTGTAATTGGATTTTAGGTTATAAAACTGCTGTATACCATCAGTATTGTGGTTAGACTAAATGTCCCATTTGATCCCACAGCAGCAATCTGTATGCTGGCTGTGAGAATTAAATTGGCCATTCTGGTAATTGGCATCACAGGAAATAGTGACGTGTTGGGAATGGCTGTAATTAAATGTGCTAAACAGCTCTTTGTTTCTTCGGGAGTTGGCTGCTGTACATATTCACAGAGCCATTGGTGGAGCTGCTCACAGCTTCACACCTTTTTTCATGACAGAAGTGCAGACTTTGAGGAAAACGCTCCATTGTGTCAAACTGAAGTGGGGAAGTTGACCTTTAAATGGAAGGTGTTCGAAAATCCCACTGGATTATCAGTCTAGTCCTGCAGCGCATAGTTAAATTACTTGTATGAACAAAAATGACCTTGTCTAATCGAACATGACTAATTAAGAAACATTTCCTTGTAACCATTCCTAGGAGTCAGACATGTCAACACCTCACTCAGAATGTTTCAATCCAGTCCAGTCATATAGTTTCAGACTTTGTTGATCTATAGCTGCCTTTACAATCACATAATGGCAGAATAGTGTGCTTACAGTGTAAAGTCGTCAGTCCAGTGCAGGGCTACTCCAGGACTGGGGGAAGGAGTAAGGAAGCCGGTTCTCCGTTCAGTGGAAGGAGTGTCCAGACTCAGCATACAACAAAGCTCTCCTACATGAGTCTGACATCCTGGACAAGAAATCACATAACTTACACCATAAACTGCTCAAATACAGAGTTTCTGTTAATCAAAGAATCCTGAAAAACATTGATAACAATAGGAAATTTTCCTTGACATATTAGGATGATTTTTGAAGTCAAAAAATTGGGGTCAAATGAACACGAACCCAGCCTAATTAAACAAGGCTTCCTTTAACAGTCAACAAGTCATTCAGGCAAATCACTGAGTGGCTGATTATGTAAATATGCAGGCAAATTCTTAATTCTTAAAGTTTTTTAAGAATCATGATAATTTTATACCTTTTTTGACATTGGTTGCTCTGAGCTGGTGCACCAAAATGCGCCTGACAGGCATGCTTTGAGATGGAGAGTTCAGACCACCGATCTGCTTCTCCCTGGGAAACTATTACAACAGAGAATGTGAATGTTTTATAACATGAAAGTCACATATTTAGAGTTGACTTTAATTACATGTCTTGTATGTTTTGTACTGATAAGGGTGTCATACATCCCTGCATGTCATACGTCAAACACTCTCAACCAAAATATACAGTATCCATATGGATCTGTCACACAGGGTTTCTGCAGGTAAATGTAAGACTTTTTAAAGACCTTTTTAAGACCAAGTAAAGAAAACTGAACAAATAAATTGAAGGGAACTTAATATGCCAGCATGTTCTCTAAATGTAAATGTCTGAGAAGCACAGTATTAGCAACACTTCAGAAATACAATTTCTCACCAATCTCCATTCATTTTTAATTCATTTGACAAAAATAGCTGAATTCTAATGAATTCTTCTGCTCTCAACCTCTAGAATATGAAAATACCTTTACTGTACCTTTAATCAAATTGCAAAAAAGTGATGTTATTCCTCAGTATATCTGTCTTGTTTTCCAGTGCAAATGTCTAAAAATTCTTAAATCTAGATACATTTACTTGGGAAGCAAAATGACATAAATCTTGTTTTCTGTAAAACTGATACAAATGAAGTGAGTTTATGATTAAAAAGAACAAATATCTGCCAGTGGACCTAGGAAAAACAAGTCTTCATAGCCCATTGACAGATATTTAAGGCCTTAATTTGTGAAAGGGTGAATTCAGACCTTTTTAAGACCTATAGAAACCTTGGTCATAATGTTCAGTACAGTTTCAAATGCTGGCCACACTGACCCAGTACACGGTCATAACCCTCACTGTTTGATATAGCAATCGATACTGGTATTTTTACCGCAGGGCTTGATACACAGGCTCTCAGGTTGAGGATCAAGGCAGGGTGTGTTGTGTACAGTGTGTCCTCCACCAGAGCCGCAATCATTTCACTGTCCACCTCCACGTCAGAGGCCTAAAGACAAAAACAAACAAAGATTTCAGTTTATGTGCATAGTTGCGTTTTATACAGTTTACAATTTGTAATACGTCACAAGCTGAAAGGAACAAGACCCATGTGACCAAAACTACTCCCTTGCCTCTTTCTGGACTCTTTGGCATGGTGTTACGGTTAAAGAGAGATGAGGTTGCTTGGAAAAAGTCCAGGACACAAGGAGACCCTCTTCCTCCACTTCCTCAAGACAGACCTGCAACTACAGAAGCCCCATACAGAACATTTTAACTCCTATTTCACACTGAATTTGCAAAAGTAATATATTCATCGATGGCTGCTCCATTTTTTACCACCTAGAGATGAAACATTAAACTATGGCACTACGCATCAAGTGGTGTCATTTGTTTGAGAAGAGTATCGCATGCAATATTCATAGCCACTAAACCTCACTGTCTACATTAAGCTATTGAGATGGGAAAAAAATTGGCAAACTGAGAGGCTCATTCATGTGAGCAGTGGCAGGAGACATCAGACTAATGAAAGTTGAGTGTGCAGCTATGCAGACTGATGCAAACTTGCAGATGCAAATCCATTTTATTTGTATTTTACCTGGGCCTGCATGGGCTTCATCGTGATCTGGTAGGTATCCATGGAAACGGCTGCAGGTGACTGCTGAGTGACAGTCACAGGGAATGTTACGGTGTCGACTGAACAATTGCACTGCAGGACCTGGAGGAGGTTGAGGGTATGATTGACAAATGCTGACTGAGTTGGACATAACATAGTATCTTCAAAACAATAAGTAAATAAAAAAAATCAAATGCTTTGATTATATACAAGCAAAAATACATACTACTGAATGCAACTTGATAAGATGGACACATTGCTCTGATTTAAGAGTTTGAGTGTTTAAAAACACATTGATTAAAAAAATATTAGGAGCATGCACAATGTCTGAGCTGATCTACTCATGTAGTCGGCTGAAGATTGTGTCTGACAAATGAACCAAAAAATAGCTTCTCATGTGTGTGTTTCTCTCAATGGATATGTAATTTGGCTCCATACACATGTAAATATAAAGGGTGTTGTCAATGCAAATATATTAAATATGCCTGAAAAACATTTCAGATATGATAACTGCACGTGCAAATGAATACCACTACAAGGATGTGTGCACTACAACTGCTCTCATTCATTTACACTGAGAGGAAAGAATATGCAGATGAACACAATGATGCTGGATGACTGACACTCCAAAAAAATTGTATATTGTAAAAATGTTTAATATTGTAATCACTCGAAATTATATGTAGAACACAAAATAACAACTAAATCATATTTATTCCTAAATTCACACCATAAAAATATGACAATTCATATAATATATATGAAGAATAATTTTTTTTTTTTACATATGCTATTCAAAAATTTGGGGTCGGTGAGATTTTTAAACGTTTTTGAAAGAAGTCTCAAGGGTGTATTTATTTGATCAAAAATACAGTAAAAACAGTAATATTGTATTATTACAATCAAAATAACAGTTTTCTATATTTTAAAATGTAATACCTGTGATAGCAAATCTAATTTCTTAGTAGCCATTCCTCCAGTCTTCAGTGTCAAATGATCTTTCAGAAATCATTTATATATGCTGATCTGGTGCTCAAGAAACATTCCTTTTTATCAATGTTGAAAATAATTTATTTTGCTATATATAGTTGCTTTATTTTTGTGGAATCTGATACATTATCTTCAGGATTCAGTTCAAAAGAACAGCATCTTTAATAACATTATAAATGTCTTTTTTCTTTCTTTGCTTGGATATTTGCACATTTACTTTTAGCTAGATTGCACAAACAAATAAGTAACTTTTATTTGCCGTCTTTTTGGTGCCAAAGTAAAAGCTTTGACTGCTTACCATGCTGCGTACTGATTGGTCAGTGCAAGTCACACAGTCAATGGACGCAGAAGTTGGGAGCTGAAGACAATCATCAAAGGTGATCTGAATGGAGCTCTGAAAAGAAATGGAGATTGTCAGTTAGCTCATCTGCACATAAATAAGTGAAGGAAAGGCATTTCTGGGTGCAATCACTCTTCAAATATGTCTCCTGGGCTAAATGTCTATTTGCATGTTTATATTAAGTTGCTAGATGATAGTGCATCCATAAATCTTCACAGTTTCAAAACAGAAATCTCAGCCACCTAGGGAAAAAGTAGCTTGATAAACAGGCAAAGGAAGCACTGCAATATCATCTGCTTTACTTTTCCCACGATGCATCGTTTGCAATTATGTAAAGTCCAACTGCAGGAAAAAAAAGATGCAGTAAAAAAGGCACTTTTAATTAAGAAATTCCATACATCAATAAGAAGTAAAAGTGGGTGGAAATATAAAACAATTATCATTCCAGCTGAGCTGGGAAAAAAACAGGTTCCTCTATATTTTAACTTCTTAAAGAGTGTGCTTGTGTTTGGGTCATTATGTACTTAATTACAGAGATTATTAGAAAACAACATACATTCTGTCTCTCTTCAATCACACACTCACACACACACACACACACACACACACACACACACACATATACCCAAGCACACATATTCACAACTATCTCTAGCCAGAAACATTGGTCAGCGAAAAGCATACTCAGGATATTACATCATTTTGTCCAGGCAAATGTGGCAGACTGCCATGACGACAAGCTGCCAATGTACCTATTTGAGCCAGACTTCCACAGTTCACAAATGGAGATCATGCAACAAACCCTGCATGCCAGGACTCCAGGTAGAAACACACTAATCTAATCTAAGCTTGTAAAACACCCTAATAAAGATCATGATGTGAACAATGGCCTCTGATCACACTAAAAGGAAACCTCTGCAAGTGACAGGATATTGCAGCAAGGCAGAAACCTTGGCCAAGTGTGATTGGCAAGAGAGGAGTGTGGTAATGGAAATGAATGAGCATGAGCATAACTACAACACTGTGTGGAGAACACTGACTTATGCTGCTGCGGCTGTTGCTGTCACTGATGGACATAACTTGGAAAACCACTGCTGTAGCTTTCTTCTTAAATGATTACATGTGTTGTGAGACAAGATGAGGGTGTGTAAATAATTATGTTTTTCATCATCACAATTGACACGACTGATGCTCTGACTAGATGATGCCATAATGAATCTGTCACATCAAGAGGATATATAACTGAGGCTGAAGATGACGAGCCTGATGCATGAGAGAAATGTCATCCAGAGGCTGAAGTAAACATGAGGCTTATACTCTACAATCACATCTTGGAGTACCATTTAAAGGTACTGTATGTAAGTTTTTGACTCTACTAAAGCATAAAAATACCCACACACACACACACACACACACACACACACACACACACACATATACCCAAGCACACATATTCACAACTATCTCTAGCCAGAAACATTGGTCAGCGAAAAGCATACTCAGGATATTACATCATTTTGTCCAGGCAAATGTGGCAGACTGCCATGACGACAAGCTGCCAATGTACCTATTTGAGCCAGACTTCCACAGTTCACAAATGGAGATCATGCAACAAACCCTGCATGCCAGGACTCCAGGTAGAAACACACTAATCTAATCTAAGCTTGTAAAACACCCTAATAAAGATCATGATGTGAACAATGGCCTCTGATCACACTAAAAGGAAACCTCTGCAAGTGACAGGATATTGCAGCAAGGCAGAAACCTTGGCCAAGTGTGATTGGCAAGAGAGGAGTGTGGTAATGGAAATGAATGAGCATGAGCATAACTACAACACTGTGTGGAGAACACTGACTTATGCTGCTGCGGCTGTTGCTGTCACTGATGGACATAACTTGGAAAACCACTGCTGTAGCTTTCTTCTTAAATGATTACATGTGTTGTGAGACAAGATGAGGGTGTGTAAATAATTATGTTTTTCATCATCACAATTGACACGACTGATGCTCTGACTAGATGATGCCATAATGAATCTGTCACATCAAGAGGATATATAACTGAGGCTGAAGATGACGAGCCTGATGCATGAGAGAAATGTCATCCAGAGGCTGAAGTAAACATGAGGCTTATACTCTACAATCACATCTTGGAGTACCATTTAAAGGTACTGTATGTAAGTTTTTGACTCTACTAAAGCATAAAAATACCATAATATGTTTGCAGGTATTTAAGAAACATGCTAAGTTAACATCCTTGTTTATCTGAAAAACAATGCTACAGTCAGTTATTCTCCTTTGAAAATGTGAGTTCCGGGCCGGAATGTCGGTCTCTGTTTTGGTCTGTGTAACCCGCCCACTGCCAGTTTACCCAATTGTATTTAGGCACACCGGGTTGCCAGTTGGCGGAAAACACAGCGTATTTCATTTCATTCATTGTCAAGTGCGCTCATTCCTGTTGGTGTCGTCAATCTGGCAACCTGCGTGTGCGTCAAGTCTGAGGAGGAGGGGTTGGGTGAAAAAAACCCTCTCCAATATTTTGAATTTGGACTGCAATACCTAGTTCAACCACTCGATGTCAATCCTACATACAGCACCTTTAAAATCACGTGTAATCACCATCACCCTTCTGACACCATGACTTGACCATGGTATTGCCATTGCATTTTTATAAGGGATAGTCAATACATTTTTATTTAATTTGGAGAATTACCCACAGTAAAAAAAATAAAAAAATAAAAAATAATTGAGTAGAATTTTGAACTTTGTAATTTTTAATGAAGCGTTCCTGTTCCACCACATGTCAGTATTGTGTTTGAGAGCATTTTGCGGTGGAAATAATGGTGACTGACATTTTAAACATCTTTGGAAGGCAAATTTCATAGTTCGCATTTCATGCATCCTAAACAATACACATATAATATTTACTTCACAACTTTTTGCATAATTTGACAATATTATTGCAAGATTATAGACAATATTATTGCAATGTGCTAAAAAAGCACATTGTCAATATCTTAAGCATGTGCATGTGCAATCAAGAAGCGATGACATATTTTTGTAGGCCAACCTGGATATTAGCATCATCCTGGTTCCCTTGACAAAAAGCCAACTGGATTTTTTAATTGGCTTTTGAATTAAAATAAGCTCTGTGAAATAACATTTATGATTTTTATACATTTTATGGAGTTAATCTTCAAAATGAATACAACCTTTCTGAATTATGAAGCCACCAGATGTAAAAAGCAAAAGATTATCACAGTAGCATGACTTCAACATTACCAGGGATACTCCACCCCAAAATGAACATTTTGTCATTAATCACTTAATTAATCACTTACCCCCATGTCATTCCAAACCCGTAAAAACTTTGTTCGTCTTCGGAACACAATTTAAGATATTTTGGATGAAAACCGGGAGGCTTGTGACTGTCCGATTGACTGCCGAGTAAATTACTCTGTCAAGGTCCAGAAAAGTATGAAAGACATCGTCAGAATAGTCCATCTGCCATCAGTGGTTCAACCGTAACGTTATGAAGTGACAAGAATACTTTTTGTATGTGAAGAAAACAAAAAATAACGACTTTATTCAACAATCTGTCTCCTCTGACACAGAATAGCATACGCTGCTTGCGTTCAGCGGATATTCTCCAAAATGGCGCTACGGTGATGCAGAGAGACACAGAGGAGACGAATTGTTGAATAAAGTCGTTATTTTTGTTTTCTTCACGTACAAAAAGTATTTTTGTCACTTCATAACGTTACGGTTGAACCACTGATGGCAGATGGACTATTCTGACGATGTCTTTCATACTTTTCTGGATCTTGACAGAGTAATTTACTCGGCAGTCAATCGGACATTCACAAGCCTCCCGGTTTTCATCCAAAATATCTTAAATTGTGTTCCGAAGACGAACGAAGCTTTTACGGGTTTGGAACGACATGGGGGTAAGTGATTAATGACAAAATTTTCATTTTGGGGTGGAGTATCCCTTTAACCTTCCAACAACTCCATAAATATTTATTTAAAATATTGTTAAAGAAGCTGTAAAGTCGTACTGGTTAGTAATTGAGATTTCCTGTTTAGTGTGATGAAGTTTTAATATCCCTGACAAACTCTGCAGTAGTCCAATTTAACCACTTGTTAGTAACCACCTATTTATGGAATAAAACGTGAAAATATCTTGAGCTTGTTAACAAAACTTATTTCAGACATTTAGCCAAAAACCCATTAAAAAAAAAACAACTGACTTCAAGACTATAGAACGGAAAGTTCAAAAATGCTCATTTCCAATTCTTAGTACTCATTCCTGCAGTACACTATTAGAAGTGTAACTGAAGGACTGTAGTAATTTGTGTAAAAATTAATAATCAATCATTTTTGCACAGTAAACATTGAAAATCTGTGATTAGGTCATTTTTTTAACGTATTAAACATTTAATGTATTCATATTTATATGATGGATTTTCATATTTATGATATGGATTTGGGACAAGGGTAAAACAAGCTATACATAAACAGCATTTTAAAAGCAGTTATAAAAATAAAGAATTAAGGCATGGGTAAATGGTTCTAAGGCAGTTTAAATGTGCCCTCTATTTAAAAAGGGGACAAAAAGAAAAATCTGTTAGTTTGAATGAACACATGGAAAGTGAAAGCATAAAATAATGGCGGATTTAGCTTTCATTCATGAATGAAAGATGGATGGAATTTGTCCGACAACATACCAAACTCTTGGTATGTAACAGTTGTGTAACTACTTGTCTTTAGGCCATTAATGTGAAAGTATATTCTCACAGGAGCAAATCGCTTGATTTAAAGGGTTACAATTCATTTCAATGCAAAATTAATAAGAAGTAAATACTCACAGAGAGAAAAGACAAATGTAAATATCAGAGAGTAAGAATTTAAGTACCTCAGAGCTATGAAATTAGAGGGGCTCGGTATAACTGACTTAGGTTTTCTCTCTCTCTTTGTAGCTCAACCAATGGGATGAGAGGACATTTTTGACTGGGTAGCATTTACTGGCTCAGCCCCTGAGCTCTTGGAGAGGAGGAAGAGAAAACACAAATCCCCTACCGTACTGGCATATGTTCTTTATTTCATACACCGCTCTTCATCCTACACAGATACACAAGCATGACGATGTGTATGTTAGTGTGTTCATACAGGCAACACTTGGTCATTTGTGTACATGATCTACAGAAAGGTTTAACTCTTGTTAAAAGAGACACCTTACTTCAGTTGCATGATGTTGTTTGACATAACATTCAATATAACTGTTATCTATAACAACTACTATTATTTCAATATAGTCTTATTTATGATGATTTTCCCTAATATTGCATGCTTAAATGTCAGTCACCATGATTAGTTTTTTATGGAGTGTGATACACTGAGAAGAACAACAAAAGCAATCCGACTCAAATGTGTGTTGATGTAGAAGCTGATGGGTTTACATTACTACATGTCCTTCTAATTCTCTCCTCAGCAAAGAATCACCACAATACTTTTCATTTGCATACAGAGACAAATCCTTGTCATTTACATCACACATTTGCATGATCATCTGTGCTCTTCCACAACATAATGAGGTGATCCACACGTTTGACACTGGCTATTACCCACTACAAACAGACGTGCACTGAGACCAGGGAGGGCCTGAATAAGAACATTAGCACTCTGTTAAATTGGGGATACTTTCTTTTGCACATCAAATCTCCAAAATAGTGTTGAGGTTTTGATTTAATTTTACATAACTGCAAGAGCACTGAAAATTTAGTTTCTAGGGGAAAATACTGCACATACAACTACAGCACAGAGGTAAAAGCTTGTTCTGTCCTCTGCATCAGCAGTTTGTTCAGGTTCCATCAGTGAAATCAGCATTCATAAAAAAAAAAAAAAATACAAGACCCATCCACCCCCATAGGGCACAGTCAAGCATTTTAAAGCATTTCCAAATCACCACACATTCCACTTTAGCCACGTCAGTTTGCATTTTCAACACAAGTCAAACTTATAAAGATCATGCAGAATGCATGTTTGAGACAACAGACAAGACACATAACTGATATGCAGGAAATGGCATGTGTGCATTAACTGTGTTCAGGGGTGCAACTCTGGTCTGACAGGTCGGAGTGTTGGGCAATGTTTGATTTTATCTAGAAAATGATTGAAAAAAAAAAAATATATATATTTTAAATTGCCTCAATATCATAATTTTCACACTGGTGAAGTATCCGTCAGGGGTGGACTTAACCAATAAGCGAGGCAAGTAGCTGCTCTGGGCCCCAGGGAATCAGGCGGCCCCATCTGATATTGGTGAAAAATATTTGGCAAATTCTCCAGTGTGTATTTGTATTTTGTTCAATGCTGAGTTATACATGCTTGCGAATCCTCTCATTGTAACAAAGTGTAGACATGATGTAAATAAGAGATTCATCGTGTGGTGTAGAGAGCTTCATTGATAATAATGGAACTTAAGATCACAAGTGAGTGACAGCGTTCTAGTGATTAAAGGGGGCGCTCTTTGCGCACTTTATAGTATATATATTCCATTAAGATTTTGAATAAAAGCCTTGTTTTTCATGCTGCTATGATGGTCATGCACACACAGTGTCGGGAATGACAGCCGCATATAAATGCGGGACTCACTTATGAAATTACAATGGAAAGGACAAAAATATGATATACATTATTTAAGGCTAAAGTAACTTCACTAATTTCAGAAGCACCCTCAGTGTTTTTATTCTGGAACCGGGCCTGCTGGTAAATGCCACACTTTTGAGGTTTATAGGCCTTGTGTTTTGTGTCATGATTTTATTCATCTTGATTTCTCAAAACGATTTTCTTGTGTGCTTTCCTTGGGAGCACCAAGCAAATAGCTGGTGTGTTTGGGCCCCATACATGGAATTTGTTTAGGGCCCCAAAATCAAAGTCCAACCCTGGTAACCATAATTTAACCAATTCTAATGATAGAACACAATTTATTGTTAAAAAAATCATTAGAAACCAATTCCCGTATGAAGAACATAAATAGGCTTTTTACTTTCGGAACTGTTGCACTTATAAGTAAGACATAAGTCTATATGTCAAGAGTACAATTGTGCTAGTAATTGTACACAGCTAAAATAAATGGTCGTAAAACCACTGTTCAGCTGTTCAAGCAACTCCAATAGAGAACACCACCTGTCTAGTGAGCTTCAGGTAATTTGAGCTTAAGACCCCTGCTATAGAGAACATGGTTACGTTAGTTCATTGGCGTTAGTTGAATTGGTTAGTTCATTGCTGTGTGTGTGTGTGCTTGTCACATACAGAGAGGGAATATGTGAGACAGTATGTGGATGGCGGCGTTTGTTCGTACACACATTAGTATAATGTCACTTTGACTTTGAGCCACCCTGTCTTGAATCCCCCTCTGGACTTTTCAAACACACCACAACAACCATTTGAACCAACCAAAATATCCTTCTTTAGGCACCATGACGCAACTTGATGTCAAAACTAAGGATCCAAAAATTCCTTGGGGCAAATCTAAATCACTGGGTGCCAACAACTTAAGGCAGTGCAATGCCATTTCAAAATAAAGGACAATAAAGGGCCACGGTGATGCACAATCTTTGGACTAATATTCCTTTAGTGTCGATCGCGACATTTTATTAGTATGTAGGGTTTGCTGCTCTGTAGATTATTCATAAGCCAAAGTGAAGCAAGGTGAGGCTTACCTGATTCTTACATTCATCAGAATTAATGAGAAAACCAGCACAAACAAAAAGGGCACTTGTTTTATTTGCATTCTGAATCATGGAAATACCACAAATGGTAATTATATTCAGTGCTTATTTTCAAGTCTGTCCACTAAGAAAAGAGAAGGATGATAGCAAGACAGAAATAAACAGACTAGTTTGACCTTGAGCTCTGTGTGTGCATGTGCAGACAGTGTGCTATTCTGTGAACTGCAGGCATGATAACACACACACACACACACACACACACACAGAGCAAGAGACATGAAAAAACTCAATCTCAGCCAAGTGATTAATCAAACGTTTATTCTGTTTTTTATTTGCATTTTTAAAATAGTTGGTCTTGAAGACAATAAGCCAGAAGATCTGAACTTTTGGACAGATCTATATGTTACAGCTCTCTGCATAGACCACATGTGCCATGCCTTCTTTACTGACCACGTGATGACCATTTGAAGACCGTGTTCAACATGCATTCTTAAGAAAAGTTTGGGGTCTGTAAGATTTTTATTTATATAGTAGAACAGTAATATAATGAAATATTATTACAATTTAAAATAACTGTTTTCAATTTTAATATATATTCAATTGTAATTTCTTTTTAATATATTTTAAAATGTAATGATCCCTGTGATGACAATTTTGTTCAGTTTTCAGCAGCCATTACTCCAGTCTTCAGTGCTACATGATCCTTCAAAATATTAATATATGCCGATTTTGTTCTCAAGAAACATTTCAATCATTATCAATGTTGAAAAGAAGTTATGCTCCTTAATAGTTTGTCGAAACCATGATTTATTCAGGATTCTTTGCGGAATAGAAAGTGTTTACTGTCACTTTTGGTCAATTTAATGAATCAATGCTGAAAAAAAAAATCTATTTATTTAAAAAGAAAAATCCTACTGACCCCAAACTTTAGGATTAGTGCAGAGTTGTAAATTAAGACAAAGTAAAATTTGACCTCCGGACTTTAGATAGCTGGTCTGTATGTGTCTTATTATATTAAGACAACATTCAGGGTGTACATTCACACACGACAGGAGAAAATTAAAGCAAAGTTAACTTTCCCCAGGCACTCAAGAGTGTACTAACTACCAAGATCTTAATAATATGCCATATACTCTCACTGTCTGAAAGAGAGGGAGTTATTCAAGTTATTTTACATCAAAGAGCTGTGTGCTTTTTATACCATGTTTATTAGCAAGTAGTGTACTTAAGTGTGTGTGTGTGTGTGTGTGTGTGTGTGAGAACAATCTCAAGGGATGTCCTTCTATTGTTATTGCCACATATTGCCACAGCTGTGCAGATCCCCCCCAGCCAAATCCCTGGATTACTAGAGGGAGTTTGTTTATGTGTGTGTGAGTGTGTTGGGTGAGAAAGAAAGAGTAAAGAACGAACGAAGGATAAAGCCTCTTAGCAGTCCTCACACGTTATAGAAATGTAGCCTGAAACTGAAACCAACCAAATATGACCAGAATTGCAGCAAGCAACTTTTTATTCCCACTGCCACTGCACACTGATATCAAGGTTCCTCTGGGGTGCCTGTAGAGTAATATCAATCCATTTGTTTACTTGTTTTTTAGGCCTCTGCCACCTAGGTTGATTCCTATAGAAACAGATACACCCAAAGCAAGTTACTCTACACAAATTCAACCCAGATTCACACACTGTGGAGTGTCAAAACTGATCAACACAATCACATCCTTTATACATCATCCTCCTTATAATCCTTCCCTTATAGACAGTCCAACACCAATCCCACTCTCTCTGTAACAGTCAGCGAACCGATAATCAGATTAAAATCCCACCGCATGCAGAGGAGATTAACCAATGGTCAATGGCTGGTTAATCCTTCCAGTAGGAAGTTATCGGGAGAGCTTCATATTAACGATTATAATTAAAAAGTTGAAAAGTTCCATCTTGATGAATAAGTGCTACATGCACTTCCATCTCAATGCCTCACGCAACCACAAACACATATGCATCGAGCCCCGAATCAGACTTTTTCTCCCTTCTTTAAGCAGCTGCTCTATTGTTAAAAAAAATCTCAGTGAATTACATTACAATCTATCAGAATTTCATCTTACTTTTTTGCTAAATATCAGCAACTGCACCAAATTGCATATTTTTGCTCAGTTTGGGACTCTGAATAAAATTTAGGTGTTTTTTTCACCTTGAGTATGAGCTCCATTTTTCTCCTGTATAATAATATTATTGGCCATAAAATATGATGTATCATATACGATACTAAACAAATACATATACAAACTTTTTTGCTTTAAAATATGTTGTCTAAAGGTTAAATAAACTGCGCTATTATAAAAAATGAGATTTTTCTATTATTATTTCATATGTCAGGCTTTACAGGGTTAGATACATATTTACAGCATAGTTGTGTTACTGTAAATAATTAATAATTTGTTATTAATTCCATAATTATTAGATGAATAAGCACAAACAGTTGGAATGCTTAACAGAACAGGAAGAGATTTTTTGATTCTCTTTTCTCCTTGAGAGGTGGTCGCCATGGCTAGGGCTGGAACCATGGTGTTTGTTTTCATGTTGCCATTTCAACAGATGACTTCTTCTAAAGTTGCTCGATCTCTTTTGCTCTCGTTCTGATCTTGCACATACACAAAAAACACCTCACAAGCACTGGAACAACCCCTCTGGCAAGTTTTTCAGGTCAGAAGAACTTGATATGAGTGGATTGAGGTGTCAATGACCAGGCATGCTCAAAGAGCAAATATCCCGTCTGCTTGGAGACAAGATTCTAAATCAAAGCTTCCAAAATGGGAACTTCTCCCCAAAGCCCAATCTAACAAAGGAATATTTAACTAGCACACGGAGGTCACCTCTAAGGGAGAGTCATGTGACGAACATTTCACGGGACTATCAATTCCCACAGAAGATCCAGTTATTGCAGATTAAACTGATAGGTCTAGTTGAACACTGACACCGTCGTCCCTTTTCTTGCTGATGAAGGTCCAATCATCTAAAAGGTCTTTAAATTCAAAGTTGTTCCATTCCCTGACCACTTTTCACTGGAGCCAGTTAACTGTCTCCCCTTTGTTAACCAACCCTCCTTCCTCCAACATTATTATCACAGACGTTAAAACTATTGGATGAACAGAGAAACATAAAATGGTTTCCTTTCATAAAAGGTAAAATCATTAAAATGGAGAAGGACAAACAAAGCATGACTGTCTTTTCTATACAGCTCAGCTTTGAAACTCTTACTTTACGGTCCACTGCTTTGTTTAATTGAAAAAAAATGTATAGGAGTTGAACTGAATTCAACAGTTTGTTACTGTGTGAAGGGTTTTTGGAGAAGAACAGATGTTGAAAACAGATGCAATAGAGGGTTTGGAAAGACGTCTGGTAAATATCCTGTATTAAAAGGCACAAAGTCACATTACAGCGAAATTTCGCAAGCAATAAAGCTCCCTTTTCCAATGTCAGTAGTGTAGTAATGCATGAAGCACAGCTCACACAGAAGTCACTTTCAAACCAAGCAGCATTCTGTTGATCAACAATGCAAATTTTCGATGATATAGTCTGACGAACTTTGGGAAGAACTGTGACAAAAACATTACACTCCTAGTTTTAATTAGCTCGATTCACACAACAGCACATATTGCACCAATATAACCTGTATGTTTACATGTTTTCCCGAAACTATCATTCCACCAATATAACCTGTATGTTTAGAAAACAGTCATGAAACTATTTATAATGAAGGCCGTACCATCCATAACATCATCATGAAACCTCAAATAAAGAGTTTTCAAATGCAAATACTGAAAAATCAAGAACAGAACCATGCTAGTCATACCCTGTGCCAATTCCATTGAAAAAAAAAAAAGGCATGAATTTACTCTTTAAATCAAAAAAATCTCACACAGAAAAAAATTGACATCACATCAACTCCTGTGACTCACTCCCAAGTGGGGATTCTTAACGGTAAAGACATTCATTAGCAAAAGTCCTTACTTCAGGAGTCCCTGATACCCCCGCATACAGAGTCTGCAGAATCGTTGCACTTCGCAGTGCTAAGTTGCTTTTTGGAACAGCTGACCGCATTATAATCAGAGCTGCAGTTACGGCACACAGCCAAAATGCACTTAAATTAAACAGCTAACTAATTCATGGTTATTTATTAGCCTCTGCCTCCTCTCTTTTCCCAGAGAAACCAACTGACTGTGAAGAAATTTAAGATAAAGGGACAGCAATTGCATAACTGCATTCTGTAGCCTTCCCTCCCCCCACTTTGAAAACCTGAGAAAATAACTAGGTTGCTGAACTGGCACAACTATCGGCTGGAGACCTCGGTAAGGAAGGATTTTCTTCTGTATAGCTCAGGTGCCGGAGCAAAGTTCACTGTATTGAAGTTTAAATCCCTTGAAGGCTCGCAATTTGCTCTAAATCCCAACCATAACTGCCTATTGGGTGAAAATGCCATTTCTACATTCTGATCATATCTCGGAGTCATCAGACTAAATATGCAGATAACCATCGCTTAGAATGATGGCGAGTCCTCTGATGAACTGATCTTCAAAGACTTCATCAAATACCCTCACTGAGAAAAGTGACTAGAGAGGGGATGGATGGACATTGTTCGTTTTTTCTAAGTACACCTACCGGGCAGACTGAGCTTTGATACAGACTCTGATCAAATACAGTTTTAGTTAAATATAGGAGAGGAGACCTTTACACAACTGACCAGCCCTCAAACACATTCTTAACCAACTATAATTTTTCTTATAATTAGAGTAATATACATATGTAGAATTGATTGTGGAACTGCAGTAGTGCTGTGTCCGATACATCGATACGACGATGTATCGTCACAGAGATCTGACGATACAAGTATCGATACAGCTGGCCCTGTATCGATATCGTGGCACGTGCGCTGCAGTGGACCGCGCTTAATTTGAATACAAGAACACAAAACGGAGTAGAAAAGTGCAAGGTTTCTAAAAAATGATGAACAGAGCATAATATATAGCCTACAACAAGGTTTAATCTGGCCGCAGAGGAACACAACTGGGGTTGCCTGATATAAAGAGACGTAATCCCCGAAACAGAGCTTCCCACTTTGTGCAATACGGAAATATCTGCTAAGTGTGTTACTTATCTTTGTCAACCTGGCAACCATGTGCACGCGCTCTCTCTCCACTGTGGATAAACGCGCTTGCTTTCTGAAAACACTGGTAAGCTTGCAGTTTAGCGATCTCCACTTCAATATTCTATTCTCAAAAAAGTGTAATTCATCAAGTGTTTATTTACACGAGAGAGAGAGAGAGAGAGGCTGTGTATGTATGAATTACCACCGTTTTGCCGTGTTTCTCTATTAACAGAAAAGCTGTGGCTTTAATTGCTTTAGAAACAATGATGTCACCAGCTCCTTGTTGAGAAAGATAATGTAGCTCTTCAGCGATTAAGCTATTTTATTGATAAAATTGCGGGGCAGCACTAAAAAGTTTGTCTGAGTGTCTGTGCGCGCGCGCAGCATGATCTGACTAAAGGTGTGTGCGTGAGATACTGTGAGTGTGAAGAAGACAGTGCATTAGTTTAGAAGTCTTCTAATTTTTTATTTTTTAAACGTAGAGAGTGTGTTGATTTGTGCAATGATAACCTACCAGCAATGTTAAGATGATATTAATATATTAGAATGAGTACATTACAATATAAATTTATTAGAACGAGTACATTATTATTTATGGGCTTAAAAACAAGATGCAAACAATCAGAATATTGTACCTGGTGGGGAGTGCCCAATGTAAACATGAAACAAATGCCATTACCTATATTGTGCTGTGGTACAGTTATGGAGGCCCTTCATAATGCAGAGGTCAGCTGCCTGCTCTGCCTATAGTTAGCAATGGCCCTATAGTATGCAGTGTTTAATAAACAGCTGTTTTACTAAATTCTGCTGAGGTGAAATTCAGTGCAGTCCCGTATCATGATACGTATAGTATTGTATCGTGGCCCCTGTATCGTGATATGTATCGTATCGTGACTTTGCTGGTGATACACAGCCCTAAACGGCAGAGTATCTGATTGGCCATGAGATAATGAGCTGATCACAAAAAAATAGTCAACATAAATAAAGGTTATAATACTGCTGTACTATAATTAATCATTTAAGTAAAGTAATAATTAGGGCTGTGGATTTAATCTAATTAATTCGTTATGTAAGAAAATAACGTGTTAAAATTTTTAACGCAATAAACGCACCCGCCACACCCTAGACCTATGTACGTCATCTTATATTTCATAAGGTGTGTTCGGCTAGAAGTGAGCTGCAAAGATCGATTGGTGTTTGACATCAAAGTACTGCGAGAGCAATTCAAAAACATATGGAGCCGTCTGCTCATTAACCGCTCTCATGGTACTTTGATGTCATGCAACAATCAATCTGCGCAGTGCCGCTTCATGCCGAACACAGCTATACAGTTGATTGGTGATGAACATAATGCGGGTCAACAACTCACTGTGTGATGGAGCCTATAGAATGCAGTTATATGCCCTTAAATTTCGAGAGATTGATGCAAAAATGGCCCTGTATGAATTTTTGTGTTATATTTATATCATAAGCAATATCACATGAGCAACGAGTGCAATATCACACGAGTGCTGTTTTTGTCCCAAATAGCACAAGTGCAAATGTGATATTGATTTTATACAACAGTTCTAGAAATAAAAACGTAATATTGTGCTATATTTTAGACACAACATTGTCTGTTTTTGCTCAGTTTTGCTAATGCAAATATTACCTATTAAAGCCACTGTTGTGCGTCTCCAAGCAACACACAATTTCTGAATGAATCCACAGTTTGAATGAATCGGGTGAACCAATGATTCAATGGCCCATTCATAAAAAGAGCCATTTACTTCATTCCTGAATGAATGCATGGATGAATCAATCAATCAATCAATCACTTATTCATTAAGACATTTACTGCCACCTACTGGCAGTGTTAGGTTCTTATTTCAAGCATCATTTCTTAAAAAATAATTAATTAAAATAATTTAATAAAAAAAATCTGAAAAGAAGAAATACAAAAATCTTATTAATAAAAAAACTAATCAAAGGGATAGTTCACCCAAAAACTTAAAATGAATAAGAAAATGAAAAAAGAACCATTTATTTCAAAGCTACTTTTTGTAATATCTATTTCAAGCTTTTGTCATGTAACAATACTGGCTTTAAAATATCTTTTGTGGGTAATTTCTCTGCCAGATTGATGTGCAATTAATATGCAATTAATTAGATTAATTAATAGACACATCATGTAATTACTTAGGTTAAAAGTTTTAATCGACTGACAGCCCTAGTAACAATATGTCAGGGCTTTCAGACACACAGCTTTTTGAGTAAATCTAAAGACATTTTTTGGTCTGTGGTCAGGAACCGTTGAAGAAATGTAACATTTATTTGTAATATTGCCAGAAAGGTTGAATCAAATTGTGATTATTTACACTACCGTTAAAAATTTGGGACCTGTACATTTTTCTGATCATTATTAATGTTAAAAACATTTTTTCTGCTTAATATTTTTTAGGATTTTTTTTTAGGATTCTTTTTACAGTATTTATTTGAAATAGAAATCTTTTGTAACAATATAAAAGTCTTTAATGTCACTTGATCAATTTAATGTGTCTTTGCTGAATAAAAATATTAATTTCTTCAAAAAAAAAAACAAAAAAAAAACAAAACAAAAAAAAAAACTCACTGACCCCAAACTTTTGAATGGAAATGTGCACTGTACAAAGAAATTGGACAGTCAATGAAACAAAAGACTCTTTTCCATGTACAAGCAAATTAAGAAATTCATTGTACACATTAATTTGTATGGGGTAATTCGTTGACTAACATCTTCATCTGCTCTGATAGATAGAAGCTCTTTCATTTCAGCATTTCACAAAATGTGAATGCTAGCAATATGGATAAAAACATGCATACAGCCCAAGCCTATGAGAATAACAGATGTGGTACAGTCACCGGAAAAAGTAATCTGTCAGTTTAACGGGTTTCATGTGTGAAATTGGCTTGCGACTCTTAAATATAAAACTAGTGCACGTAGGCAATAAGAGTGTCACATGTTCTGCAAAATCTTTGCGTTTAAGACAGCCATTAAAAAAAAACAAAAAAAAAACTCTCATTTACACTGATTAGCTAAGAAAAAATAAGTGCAAATTTGGTTCCATGAGAGAAGCCCCAGAGGAGATGGTATACTGAGGCCTGTCATGTGTAATACTCACTGCAGAGCAGATTTTCTGGGAGGAGAGAGAGAGTGTGTATGGTTGTTACACAAGAACCTGCATCCCCTGACACTCACACCCACACATTCACTAACAAGTAGCCAGGCCATGATATTATGCCCACACACTCTCGCATAGCCTAAAAATACTCTTACACACATATAAACATGCATGGAGCAATGAAAACACATGCGTATGTATATACAAAACCTCTTACATATGTTTCTCCACCATATTGCCTCAAAATAAACTGAATTTTGCTCCAGTTGATACTCACCCCTTGCCTGCAGGCCTGTTCATTGAGCGCCCGCACCCAAGCTCTCTGCCAGTGCTCCCTGAACGACTTGAACACAAAAAGCGAGGACAAAAGACCTTTGACGCCAGCTTCAGTATCACTCCCTGCCCCGTATCGCCCCAGCCTCAGCCTCAGAAGGGAACCCCACACACCGCCCGTCAGTGTCTGGTGGGTGAGACTCAAGGGCAGCTGCCATGGGGTCTCCCTCTTGCCCTGAACCCTCGTGCACCACCTAGGGTGAAGCAATGCCAGTGAGAACTGAACGAGCCAGGCTAGTACGACCAGCAGCGAGGCGCAGAAGAGCGCCACCTGAACCAGCCAGCTCACGTCCTGGAAAGTCATCATCTCCTTAAATCACTGATCACTTAAGTCTCATTTTCACAAGGGGTTGAAAATCTTGACTCACGAAGGTTGGAACTCTGGGGAAAGGGAGAGAGACGGAGAGTAAATCGGGTGGAAAAAGACAGGATGTAAAAATTTAAGGGGGTCTGAATACTTTCTGTACCCACTGTACATACAGCCATGCAGCAAAGACACGACATGTTAACAACATCTCATTGGAACAGTGACGTCTTAAAGGGACAGTTCACTCAAAAATGAAAATTCTGTCATCATTTACTCAAGGTCATGTTGTTCCAAACCCATAAGTAGCCATTCATACAGAATGCTTTTTGCTTTTAAAAATGCGAGAGGGGAGAGAATAAAAACAGGTCCAGAGACGTGTTTTATAATGCCATCATGCATGAGATACTGTAAAAGACGTGAGACATGAGCACAACAGTCAAACACATCCGTTTAGAGCATTAAAGTAGAAAAACAATTGAAAAGGAACACAGTGGAATGCAAAAACATGTTTGTGAACAGCCCCAAGAACATTTTTCTTTTACAAAAAGAGATATTAGCAGCATGTTTGGGACTCACTATTTGCAGGGATGGTTCACACAGAGACACAGGGCAGTCAGTGAAAATAAAAAAAGGCAAGGTCTTGAGAATAAAAAGTTGAACTTTTTTAACTTGAGCACCACTCGCTATGGTCAAATACGTGCATTTTTAAATAGAAAAACAATGGAAAAGCAGTGCAGTTGAAAGCAAAACGCATATGTGAATAGCCCCTTTCTATAGCAAATGATCTGAGATTGCCATTCTCTTTTGTGTTCCAAGGAGAGAAGAAAGTCAACAACATGAGCATGAAAATGATGACAAAATGTACAATATTTGGTGAGCTGTTCCTTTAACAAAAGGTCAAATTCATGCTTATTCACAGATGGGAAAATCAGCTATGATTTCTTTTCTATTTACATACACATTATATTTTTGTCCAATGTTTTCCTACCAAACAATTCAGAAGTTAGGCCAACTTACCTAAAAATGTATGGTATTTTCACACCACCACAGTTATTGCTGCTGTATTTGTTTAGTGTGCTGTATGTGTGTGTGTGTGTGTGTGCTAGTTACTACTTTAACCATTTGCGCCCAAACTACGGTTACCATATTAACCTTTTTGCAAAGGTTGCAAAAACGTGTTCTTATCAAAAATATTTACAATGTTTTGTGTTAGTATTACCACCTGTGCTTAAAAGTTTAAGCAGTTAAGCAAACTGACTAAGCATTTCGGTGAAAGTGTGACATTCAATGCCTGTCCTGAAACCGGAGAAGCGCACAACTTCTTCCAGAAAACTCAGATTGGTTGCACAGTCTAGTGCTGTGTGAAGTCTGTCTCAAATAAACCCGTTCCGATTCTGTCACGTTACTGACAGTCCAGCAGCGAGGATAGCAGCTGTGTTCTGGGTCGGTGCTGCATTGCATCGTCGAACTGGCTCATCATGACCCATCTAGCGATTCATTTCAGTTCCCTTCTTTTTGGCAGCTAATCTAAGCTTGTAATTAATACTGGTATCCATATCAAATTATGCATGTTTACGTCTCCCTCACTGGTCGCCATTCGAAAAGCTGTATTTCAAACCCTAGTGAGCTGCCTACCTAGACAACATTTTTGGGCATCTGACTCAGTTCAGTCAGTTCAGCTGAATCGGAACGCGCCTACGATGAACAAAAAATGCTGTAGGCGCATATGACGCCGAATGTATAGAATAGAAAAGAAATATTACCGATCAGATGAGAAACACCGTCTTTGGACGCTACAGATCACCAGCTCAATGGCTACATCACGTCTTCGTAATTCCAGCACCAGACCTCGGGTCCGAGCATCTTCTACGATCAAACCTGAGTTGATCGGTACATGGCCTCCGTTTCGTGAATCTTTAGCGTGCTACATAAAACCACACATTTATAACATCCAGTGCTGTCAACTCAAGAGAAAATGTGCCCCCTCCCACCGTCGGTGTCGGATGGTCTGTAATGGTAATGCGCAGGAACAGAATGGTCGAGCTGTCAAATAGTGTAGAAACACAAACACACACACACACACACACACACACACACACAGACACACACACACCGCGTACGCACTGCACGTATTTAAAGAGACACGCACACTTGCTTGAGCTGCCGAAACTGCGCACGCGCAATGCGCACATTATCTGCCCGCGCACTCGGTGATGTTTATGAGGATTTACATTATGTCATAAACATAGGGTTATTATGCTCCTTTTGTCATCACTTTGAAGATACAAGTATCCACGTATTTTGTGTTTTGTATTGATTTTTCTAATTTTGTAATAGCCAACTTCTGTATTAGCCAAAATTGTGTTTTTCGGCGACTCTCTTCATATTAAGTATATAATAATTTTATTACTATTCCTAGCAAAATCTTACATTCATAATAAAAAGAATGCCTTCTTTTTATTTTCAAGAAAGATGTTTATTTATTTATTTAGTCATTTAAACTTTTAATGATAACTATTTTTAATGAAGTTCCAGACCACATCAGTAAAAAAATCGGACCTTTAAAAAAAAAAAAAAAAAATTATAGTATTAGAGTCATACCTGTCACAACATTGTTAATTTAAGATACAGTAGCAGATTAGAAAATGGGACCTTTACCGTACTATTAATTTTGTTTCCGGTTGTGTTACGTCTGCAAAGGTTCGACCGAACCCAGGATGATAGCAAATATATTTACGTATTTCTCTGATAAAAGACCTGCCTTATCACTACCGTGTATTTAGCAGTATTGCGCATCGAAGCTTTTTTTGTCGTATCAACAGCTTATGCGAGTATAATAAGCAAGTTTATTTTTTAATTTTTTTGATGTAACCGGTCAACCTCATTATTAACTAAGATAGAGGTGATTCAAAACCAAGCCCTTAGAATATGTTGTGGAGCGTTTAGATCCTCTCCTGTGACAGCTTTGCAGGTAGAAATGGGTGAAACACCACTAGACATTCGTGAAATTCAGCTTAAAATGGTATATTGGACTGGTATTAAAGGTCATTTTACCAATCATCCAGTAAAAAAAATATTGGAGAGCTGCTGGGAATATGAGCAGACATATATGAATAGTTTTGGCTGGACAGTAGGCAAGCAGGCTCAACAAATAGATATCAGTAATATCGATATTAGCCCCACGGTGGCTCTGCCAGTATATCTACCTTGGTTTTTTTCTATGCCAACAGTTGATTTGCAAATATTTAATTGAATAAATGAAAACAAGAAATATGTTCCAAAAGAGACAATAGTGCAGCAGCATTTAGGCTAGATAGTTATTACTTTAAATCTTTACAAATTTATACAGATGGTTCTAAAGACCCAGAAAAAATTTTCTGAAAATAACAAATGTATATAATAAAATATAGGTAGAAGTTCTTTTTTTTTAGTTATGTATTTATTTATTAAAAAAAAATTTATTTTTATTTTTTATTATTTATTTAGTTTTTTTTAAATGAGCATTTCCCTTGATATCATCGCCTCACACTCCATCCCAGTAGGTGGCGGAATATGCACCAAAAGCTGGTTTGCCAACCGCCATTAAACATCATAAGAAGAAGAAGAAGAATGTAACCGGTCGGCGGACGGAAGACAGCATGTTGACGGAAGTAGACGTGGGTTTTGTGATGAGATCAGAGCCAAACCTGCACAGTAAACTGACATATCTATCACGTTTTGACGCCAAAGAAGCTTACGAGTAACTAGTAACTCATAACCCGAACCGGTGCTTATTTGGGCAGAGTTCTTTTTATCGATTGATTGTAATTTACCCGACCTTATGAAAATCAGGCTGTCATCATCAAGCCAATGAACTGCCGTTCACTGATTCAATACTTTTGTATAAAAAACTGTGCGGTCGGTTCGAAAACAAGCATATTGTCATTTATGCGCGCGATTTCATACAGCTATGTGGTGTAGAGTTGTATTTGAAATGTAATACAGTTTGTGTCAACCTCGAAGAAACATGTTAAGCCAATGACAGCTTCACTATGGATGTGCAACATAAAAGTGTTGAAAATTGCTGACAGGAAGCGAACGCTGTTTTCAACTAGATTCATCGACATATAACTGTTATATAGTACAGTAGATACAGTATATTGTATTTTTATATCGTGTTAGTCCATGGAGAAGATGTCTCCAATTCCTGTTCTTCCTCTAATCATTAACTGTTGTATGTCTGCACTTGGGTGCATTGCAACAGTCAAGCTTATTCCTGCTTTTAAGGATCATTTCATATCTGCGAGACTCTATGGCATGGACCTAAATAAAACCATAAAGAAAGAGGTGTAAGTGGTTGATTTTTACATCAAAAGTATGTATTGCAGTTTGATGTCTGGTACCTGAAATGAACTCCTTTCTCTTTCCCTTATTAACCAGGCCTGAATCGCAAGGTGTTATCAGTGGCACAGTCTTCCTCATCATTCTCTTCCTCTTCATCCCTGTGCCCTTCCTCCAGTGCTTCATGGGAGAGCCGTGTCAACGGTTCCCTCACAACGAGGTGACAAAATCATCCACTAATCATAAATAATACACACATTTTACTTACACAACTGTTCAAAAGTTTGGTTTCAGTTTTTAATACTTTTATTAAGCAAGGATACATTAAATTAAAAGTGACAGCAGAGACATTTATAATGTTACAAAAGCTTAAGATTTATCATGATATATCCACGAAAATATTAATAATCGCAACTGTTTTCAGCATTTATAATAAGAAATGTTTCATGAGCAGCAAATTAGCATATTATGATGGTTTCTGAAGGATCGTGTGACACTAAAGACTGTCACTGATCACAGGAATACATTATATTATATAAATAGAAAACATACATATTTTCTAAAAAAAAAATGTAGTAATATTTCACAGTGTTGCTGTTTTTATTGTAGTTTTGATCAAATAAATGCAGCCTGAGGGAGCATAAGAAACTTCTTTCAAAAAAATAAAAATATAAAATAGCAGTCATAACTGTGGCATTTGTGCATATGTCCATGTAGTTTGTGCAACTGATTGGTGCTTTGTTGGCCATCTGCTGCATGATATTCCTGGGCTTTGCTGATGATGTTCTGAACCTACGATGGAGACACAAGCTACTGCTGCCCACTATGGCCTCCCTGCCTCTACTCATGGTCTACTTCACTAACTTTGGCAACACTGTCATCGTCGTGCCCAAACCTTTCCGTGTCCTGCTGGGGATGCATCTGGACTTGGGTGAGTTTGATAGTCTGCTGAAATGTCTGGCGCTCTATATGGGTTGATTTTATTGCCCTCTTGTTTGATACGTATGATTGTTGATATTCTAAGCATTTTTTTATATACTGTGTTTCAGGCATTCTGTATTATGTATATATGGGAATGTTGGCTGTGTTCTGCACAAATGCCATTAACATCTTGGCTGGTATCAATGGCATTGAGTCAGGGCAAGCTCTCTTCATATCTGGCTCCATCATCCTCTTTAATTTACTGGAGCTGAATGGTGAGAGGAGGGTTTATATTCAACCTGTTTTAGCTAATTTTCCACCTAGATTCAAATTTCTTTGTAAGCTCTTAAAATATGCATAATTTATATAATTTCTATGTACAATACTGTTCAAAAGTTTGAAATAATAGCTCACAAAGTGTGTTATTTATTTAATCAGTTAAATACATTAATATTGTGAAATAACTGTTTTTATTTTAATGTATTTTGAATGTAATTTATTCCTGTGATGGGCGAAACTCAATTCTCAGAAGCCATTACTGCAGTCTTCAGTGTCACATGATCCTAAATTTCTTTAAACCTCTCTGACACTGCTTGATTTTTATTTAAGTCTTTAGCTATATTCTCTAACTTACATTGTTCAATTGATCTCTGATTGACGTTTCTCTTTCAGGAGACTACAGGGATGACCATGTTTTCTCTTTGTACTTCATGATTCCCTTTTTCTTCACCACATTAGCCCTCTTCTACCACAACTGGTTTGTTAAAACTATTGCTATTTGATCATCTGTACTTACTTTAGTTTAAGACAGGCCAATTTAAATACTGAACTCTATAAACTAAGTTTGACAAGCAGCGCTGTTTATAATCTCAACCTCAACCACTCCTGTATTTGAATAAATAATAAACCTTTGAATATCTCATATCAGGTATCCTTCCTCTGTGTTTGTGGGAGACACTTTCTGTTACTTTGCTGGAATGACGTTTGCGGTAGTTGGGATTCTCGGCCACTTCAGTAAGACTATGCTGCTTTTCTTCATCCCTCAAGTCATCAACTTCATTTACTCTGTGCCTCAGCTGTTTCACATTATTCCTTGTCCCAGACATCGCCTGCCTAGGTGGGTTATTACACTAACATTTTAAAATCAAGCTATAACAAAGATTCCTTTTTATTTGCAGTAGAATTAATTTTGACAGTCATTGAAAGTTCATTTAATATGTGGGCATTTAAAGTGTTAAACTCTTTGGTTATGAGATGGTTGTGAGATGAGAGCTTGACCTCTAAAACTGATTAATGCAGGTTACAGTCTGACACGGGAAAGCTTGGCATGAGCTACTCCAAGTTCAAACAGAAGGACCTGGGCAAATTAGGACAACTTATTCTGGAGGTAAACACACACATGCCACTGTAAGTATTTATCATTAGAAATAGGTTTAGAAATGTTTGTTTAAAAAGAATGTTACTTCTGCAACAAAAGAGCCAGGAGCATTTCCTATTTGGTATTCCCTCTGTGTTTGAATGTGATTTCCTCTTTTATCCTGCAGGTGGCAGAAATGTTATGGCTCCTGGATGTGCGTAGAGGGCAGGAAGGAGATGATGAGTTTATTGAGTGTAACAACATGACCCTTTTCAACCTGGTACTAAAAGTGCTGGGACCTACCCATGAGAGAAACCTGACTGCAATCATGCTGTTAATACAGGTGAATCCCTTGAATTTATTACAGAGTTGATAACCTCCTGCCTATACCAGAGATTACATACCTGTGAATCGTGATCATATTCCTACCTGTGAGATCGCAAAGAAATGGAGTCATCTGTAGAGTATTGTGGATAAGGTACCGTCATTAAAGGACTGTGAGATTGGTCTGCTAATAGGCTACAACTGCCCTAGGTCAATGGCTCCTCGAAAGGTAATTGTTGGAAAAGATGATGAGCCCTTTGCTGTGCAAACTGATTTGGGATGGAGCATTGTAGGATGTTCATCTCTACGTTTTGATTTGCCTGAAGAAAGCAGTCTATGTCATCGCCTTGCGGCCAAGGAACTTCCTCCTGTCACTCCATCAGACGTAATTCGTGTTCTTGAGATGGACTTCAAGGACATTAATGAAGAAGAATGTGCTAAACTATGGTTATTTCAATTCAAAGTGGTTTGAAACAATAAAGAAGGTTGTGATATTTGGCATTACATCCTCGCTAATGTATGAGGAAGCATCTTTTTGATCATTATCATAAGTCCTATCTGACAGTGGTTCTCGCACTCCTAGTTTCTGTAAATTAAAAAAAAAAAGTTTTATGAGTTGATTGTGCTTCAGGGTTTCCACTCTTTTCCCGTTTTAAAGGTAGGGATTTTCTCTCTGTGTCTATACAATTTCTACCTGATAAAATACTTTAGAGATTGGCATAACTAGCTAAATGTATATTCATTATAAAAAATGCCCATGTCTTTTTAAGATTTGATTAATTTACATGACCTTTCCAGGTGTTGAAATCACATTTCAGAATTAGACTACCTCATGTGTGCAGGTTTTCAAATATAGTGTAAATCCTGGTTCTTCAAAGGAAACTGAGGTTTGGATGGATTGAAATAATATTATATTTCTTTCTCAGGTCTTGGGGAGTGCCGTGGCGTTTGGAATCCGGTATCATCTTGTGCGTCTGTTCTATGACGTCTAGACCACTGAAGCTCCTGAGAGACTTTACAACCTGCTGCTTTCATTTGGAGAAAACACAAAATACTGAAACAAAACTGATTGTTGTAAGAATGATTACTATACTGCCCGTCCTATATAAAGTATGGAATCTTGACACGTTGTATTCCAGCTTCTCTGTCTGATACATCTGCATGTGCAGGGACAGTCTATACATATGCCCTTAATTCTCGTTGGGACATGAAAGCTCTGTAGATAATGAACAATGTCTGCATAAAGATTTCCAATAATTTGGGTTGACCTGAAAAGAGGGTTCTATTTTGAAGGATTATATGAAAATGTTACATTCAGCGATAATTTAGGCAGTTGGTGAAATTTTTGAGGACATTTCTGAAAGATTACTTGATATATGCAGTAATATTTTTTGTGTCAGATCTAATATTATGCCTTTGACTCATTTGAATAAACCAACAATAACAATGGACCACACTAGTTTCTGGAAAGGAAAATGTGCTTTATATTTATACAGTTTTTATAAATTATTCTACATTTTGTATGCTTTATATTTATACTGTTCTTATGCGGTATTCAAACCAGAAATCAAACATAACCCAGACATAATGTTAGGGTTTTCCAGGTTCTCAAATTTGACGGTCCCCTTCCTAAAATACAAAGGCAGCCTTTAAGCTTCATATATAATAACCCTTTTATACTATAGTAAGTGTAGTATTTTAATGAGAACATTATGTTTTCAAAATTAAATAATTGGCTTTTATTTGCCATTGTACTAAAATGATAGGAAATTGTAAAAATATTATCTGGAACATATTTACTTGATATCACAGTTTAAATGAGCTCTCTTTCCTGAATATTAGAATGTAAGAAAAATATTTTCTACTTCTCTTGAGATCTGTTAGTATAGTACAATAATATTGTTCCAATTCCAAAGCAGATTTACTTTAAGTATTGCCGTACAGCAAGTTTTTTTAAGGGTTGTAAGACAGGCATTACCGCCACTGAATACAAAGTGCAAATCGAGCTGCGGAACACTTGAAAGAGTTTAGGTGTTGGAGGGAATGATAATGGTGATGTACTGCTAGGCTGCAATTTGATTGGCTGCGATTTGAACGTGACGCCGCAAACTTGAATTCTGATTGGTTTGGTTGTTTCGTGGGAAAAAAAAGTAAGGAAATGTTTGAAGTATTTGCAGGAGGTGAGTTATTTTTCAGTCTTTTTGAATAACCGCAGACGCGGTCCATCACGAAATGTCCTTGAATTAGAACACATTCAATTATTCTCAAGCGAAGCTATTAAAAAGCCACTAGTCAACAAAATGGAGGCAGAATATTGACTTGATTTTTTGTTTTGCTAACCAGCTATGTCTCATGCTAGGTAACAACTTTGTCTATGTTTTCACAAAACAACTAGCTGTACATTTGGTAATTAATAAGTTTTAATATGGTAGAGGTAATCATTTTGGGGCAGTTCATATAGTGAATATAGATGTTTATTGCCTTTAAAAGCAACCTGGCAGCTGTGAACAGATTGCTCGATCTGCGGTGTGCAGAACAAACTTAGAGTCACATTAGATCTCGCATACGACTTGACTATGTGTTTCAGAAGACTGGAGGACCACACACTGTGCTTTACATTCCGCTCTCCACGATGACCCCGTCGGGTAAATGCGCCCTGCGCAGAGAGGAGCTGCAGCTGGAGCTGGCGTGTGAGTGGGGCTCGTGTCAGGAGACGTTTGACAGGATGCAGGAGTTCTGCCAGCACGTGGAGAAACATTATAAAGCTGCCGTGGACAGTGAGACAGACTTACCAGGTGTGTCCAACACTTGAAAGTGTCAGTGTTGATGTGTCTTGTAATGGAAGCATTTATTTACTTATTTTTCGTGTCTTAAAGAGATAGTTCACCCCAAAATGAACATTCTCATCATTTATTCAACACCATATTGTTCCAAACATTTTTATGGAACACAATAGGAACATTTTTTGAAGAATATCTTCTCCATGCGCTGAACATGAATAGTGACTGTGGATGTCACATCTAGGGAAAGGTGGAAAATCATCTGATGTAGTCCATACAACATATACGACCCCTTAACAGCTTAAATTTGGCCTGTTCCTCACACAGAGCAGTTGTATTGGAACAGAAAATCAGTCATATGGACTACTTCTAATGACTTTTTAAATAAAAAAAAAAACTTTTAGAACTCTTTCTACTCACCCCCACGTTCACACCTATATGACTTTGTTTATTCTTCGAAACAGAAATGAAATGAAACCTGAGAGGTTTATATAAATTATAACATCATATTTTATTTTTAATTCATTTCAAACTAAAGGATCTTAAACTGAAATAAGTTTGTTGAAGTACTAAAATGGTTAACTGAAAATTTTAGAAAATAAAAATAAAATACTATGTGTGAGGAAAAAAAATTAACTTAAATGATTTTAGCAAATGGCTGCAATATAACAAAGAGTGAAAAATTTAAGGGGGTCTGAATACTTTCCGTACCCACTGTATATATAGCACATAACAAATATTCTAAAAAATGAAACTAAAATTAAAATGAAAACTGAAAATAAAAGCTAATTGAAAATATTCATAAAAACTCTCAATATAACAGCACTGTTTATTGTGTAAAAATGAGTTCAATTTAAGAATAAACATACCATACGATGCAAAATAGATAACAATATAGCAGTTCAGTTCAGGTTAAATGTGTTCAAAGGGGACTATTATTGCTGAGGATGTGCTAGTTACACAACATTTATTTCTTCATCTATTCGACATTGCATTAACAGTTTCTGGCACATTTTTATGCACTGTCCGTCTGTCTTTTTTAATGTTACATCAGCGGTGGATTGTTTCTAAGTGTTGAGCCTTAGCAGCTGTCTCAGCTCAAGGTTTCTGGCAGTCAGAGTCCCTGTGGCACTGACTCCATTGGCCTGGTCCATAATCGATACTTGGCTCGCCTGCATGTTTTACAGAAGAGGAGCATAACTGTCTTTGGAGAGACTGTGGCTTCTGCTCAGTGGAAGGAAATGCAGAGCTTCTCAGACACATGTTCTTTCATTGCTACCACACCAAGTTGAAGCAATGGGGTCTTGCTATACTCAAGGGCCACAGTGACATGGGTGCCTGTTCGGTCGGCCTCCATAACCGCAACATTGTGCCTGAGGTCCAAGAGAACTTCCTTTGTCTTTGGGAGCACTGTGAGGTATGAAAGCAATTTTCCATTTTTAAGTAGATTATATATTACTGTATGTGGCTTGTCAAATCAGGTTTATTGTGGTGTGAAGAATAAGTGGGAGGGTTTTTATTTTACTATTATATGTATTCTGTTTGGCAGTGCTTTAAAAATAAAGTGCTCCGCTGATAAGCGTGTTTCTATTCAGATGTCTATGGATAATCCAGAGTGGTTCTACAGACATGTGGAGATGCATGCCCATTGTCTCGAGGCTAATGAAGAGAATGTGTTGTTCTGTGGCTGGAAAGGTAAGAAATAACTTCAAGGCCTCTCCATTGTCCACAACTATATTCGAAAGCCCTATAATTTTTCTAGTTTGTGATTTAGAGGAGAAGCATTAAAGGGATAGTTCACCCAAAAATGAAAATTTGATGTTTATCTGCTTACCCCCAGGGCATCCAAGATGTAGGTGACTTTGTTTAAACAAAGTCCCCTACATCTTGGATGCCCTGGGGGTAAGCAGATAAACATCAAATTTTCATTTTTAGGAGAACTATCCCTTTAATGAAAAGGACATAAAAAAAAATCTTACCATTTCTATGTGATGAAATGTGTTAGAGCTTAGCATAACTATAAAAATGTATATTCATTATTTTTTCAGGTCCAAAAATCACAAATTTAAAAATAGGCTACCTTATGTATTCAGTGGGAACCCTAATTCTTTAAATAAAAAAAAAAATTAAAAAAATCATTATTTTTATTTAAAGGGGTCATATGATGCTGCTAAAAAGAACA
>NW_015557097.1:177729-219670 GCF_001515605.1 Sinocyclocheilus anshuiensis | reverse complement strand
ACGTACTTACAGTCTTTGAGTCAGAACAGCCGGCATTGTAGTCTACTCTCCCAGGATCAGGAAACGGTCCTCCATAAAATGTGCTGCACACATCTGAATATTTGGGTTGAAGTGTTCTGGAACAGTGTTGTAAATACCACTTATTTGTAGTCGTGTCCTCTTTTGGAAGACCAAACAAAGTAGTTTCGCTTTCACAACGAAACACACAGCGTCACACATGGCGGCTAGAGTGAGCGGCGGCAGGCGGCCTTGAGAACGGCGCGGCTGGCGGATTCGATGAAGGAGGCTTGCGGCAACCACATGTGATGACTCCGGGCTGGACTCCGCTTCGTCCACGGTGAAAGCCGATCCGGCGATCCACAGCGCAAAGTTGATGTATTTCCTCAGCGACCAGCACGGATCAGCTCTAGGCATGAAGAAGCGGATATCGTCCTCTTTTGGAAGACCAAACAAAGTAGTTTCGCTTTCACAACGAAACACAGCGCCTTCACGACATGGCGGCGGTGGCAACAACAAAACTACAGCGAGAATAAAAGTTACGCTTTCTTTCTTTGCGTGAACATTTGGGTGGCGTTATGCAAATCTTCCCACATAGTGACGTAGATATGTGGGGGCGTGTTAGAACGAGCCGTTTTAGGTAGGCGTGGTTGACTCTTAACTTTTATAAAGAATATCTCTTTGGATTTGAGGCTTTAGTCTTTGCAACTTTACAGATCTTCTTTATGCACCAAGAGCTTGTAACACTCCAAAGAGCAAGGAAAAATGTAAATCGAATTTAATTAAAAGTTTATTTATTTATTTTATTTTATTTGATTCTTTAAAAAAAAAAAGACCCCCTTGGAAGTTTGTTGAGGCCCCCTAGTAGTTGTCGGCACCTGTTTGAGATGCAGCAAATCAGTTATGAGATAAACATAGAATCAGAAAGAATAGAATAATCAGTGATTATATTTCATAAAGTCCAGACTGCTACCTTGTGTTAAAAATAAGGTGGATTATTTGTCCATTTTGTCTGTTCTGTACCATATTTGTGCTACCTATATTGAACCCCATGGCAGATGATGTTAAGCATCTTAGTTGTATGAATGCTCCTTAAAGGTTTCCCTGCTCATAATGACTTTTAAAGATATGCACATTTATGAGAAGACGTTAACTTTTCCTTCTTATTTCTAGACTGTGAGGCCTCTTTCAAGGGCAGGTTTAAGTTGCGAGAGCACATGCGTAGCCACACACAGGAAAAGCTGGTGGCATGTCCGACCTGTGGAGGAATGTTCGCCAACAACACAAAGTTCTTTGACCACATTCGACGACAAACCTCCATTGAAGGTGAGGGCGTTGTGTTTGAGGTGGTACACATGTAGAAACCACAATAACGGAATTTGAAAACCTTCAGTATTGAACGAATTTGAATTCTTTTATTGAACATAACAAAAAAATTTATTAGATTGATTAGCATGGCTCATTGCACCCATTTGTTTGTGTGCAAATGTGTCTGCAGGTCAAAGATTTCAATGTTCTCACTGCTCTAAACGTTTTGCCACTGAGAGGCTGCTGAGAGACCACATGAGGAACCATGGTATGGGTCTTTTTGTATGTCAAGTGTCATAGAGGTTGTACTTTGTTCTGCTGTATTGGACCTCACAGGCCTTTATTGCCTAATGATGTTCTTCTCTGTTCTCTGATCAAAGTCAACCATTATAAATGTCCACTGTGTGATATGACCTGTCCATCACCATCCTCGCTGAGAAACCATATCAAGTTTCGTCATTCCAACGAGAAGCCTTACAGCTGTGACTACTGCGAGTACAGGTGGGGTCACTTCATTACCAGAGACGGTGAATCATAATCCCTGGATATTTCTAATCTTTCCGTCTGCCATTTAAGACCTGTTTGTCAGAACATGGTCTGTCAGTTTGTTTGTTTGTCTGGTTTTTCAGCTGTAAAAACCTGATAGACTTGCGGAAGCATTTAGACACACACAGCAGTGAGCCAGCATATCGATGTGACTTCGCTGATTGCGACTACTCCACCCGCTCCCTTTACTCAATCAAGAACCACTACAAACGTGTTCATGAGGTGAGCCAGGCAGAAAATGACAGCCACATTCATATCTACATATCATGACTTCAATATAAAATCACGAAACCACTTCTATTGTGTTCCACAGAATAAAGTCAGTCAAGTTTGGAAAGACATGTAGCAAATTATTTTATTTTATTTTTGGCCATGAATATGGCAATAAAAAGGAGGATAAGCAATCAATAATATATAAAATTAGTACATTTCGGACTAATGTTGTTTTACCAATTTTTAATTATTTCAAATGTAGAGAGACTTGTGTTTTATAGCCTGAAGTAAGAATTGTTTTAGTAGGAAGGACTCTTGTAATGATAAGGCCCCAGGTAATCTAGAAATAATTAATGTGGGAATATCTACAAATGCAACTCACGTCTTCATTGTCATGATCCTTCAGAAATCATTCTAATATGCTGACTTGGTGCTCATTGTTACATTCAGGACTGGTAATCATTATTTCAAATGTAAACAAGCAAATGCAATTTCTATGAGACTTGTGTTTTATAGCCTGAAGTAAGATTTGTTTTAGTAAGAAGGACTCTTACAATGATAAGGTCCCAGGTTTGATCTATAATAATGATCTATCTAATCTAGAAATAATTAATGTGGGAACTTCTATAGATGTAACTTCTCTCATACAGCCAGCACACATGATTAATGTATAAAATACAAAGGCAGAAAACATTGTGTGAAACATTGTGAGCAAACAAAATTAAATGAAATGTGCGTCAGAAAGTGAATACAATTCTACATCATAACATTTGCACTCATATTCAGCTCATAGCATCAGAATAGCTAAAAATGTTTATTTGCTGTTTTGCATTTAGGGAGATTACACTCCTCGCTATAAGTGTCATGTGTGTGAGCAATGCTTCACCCGGGGGAACAACCTCACTGCCCACCTACGCAAGAAACATCAGTTCAAATGGCCTTCAGGACACCCGAGATTTAGGTATGAAGACTTCCTCCTTCCTTTTAGTCTTGTCTCCTTTTGCTTTTGATTTCAGAAAGCTCTTTCTAGTTTTGTCTGTAATAAACATTAGATGGTCTTTCTCTTATGGGGTGTTTGTCTCAGTTTAAGATTGTTTTTGTTGCTGATTTCCTCAACCTTCACTCCTGTTCAAAAATTTCTGATCGGTGAGATTTTTATGGTTTTGAAAGAAGATCGTTAAAAAATAGTCAAAAGCAGTAATATGGTGAAATTTTATTGCAATTTAAAATAACTCTTTTCTGTTTTTTAATACAATTTAAAGTGTAATTTGTTCCTGTGATGGCAAAGCTGAATTTTCTACTTTTTGAACTTTTTGAACTTTAATTAGTCTGTAATGTTGCTGTTTGAGCATAAAAATTATCTGCAAAGTTGCAAAGCTCAAAGTCCACTTCAGAAGGAGATATTTTATTTAACAGAAATCACTTTTCAAAAACTACAACGAACGACTCGTTTGGACTACAATGCATATTTTCCGGGATTTGTGATATCACAAATACCGATGAATGGGACGAGACCTGGTTGAGCTGCACTAGAGAAGGCAACGAGTGTTATCACTGTCGGAGACACGCTAGCTTTCCCAAGGCAGACGAACTTAGAGTGGTTACAATCATCCGGGTTTAAATCACGCTCAAATTGAATTGATTTTGATGCAATATTTACACTGAAGCTCGCAGGCGGCTATGGTAAAGGGCATGACATTTCCCGACCAGGCGCCGAGTGCTGCCAATCACAACACACACTGGCCCAGCGAACCAATCACAGCACACACAGGCCCAGCTAACCAATCACAGCACATTTCGTATTTCAGAAGGCAGGCCTTCATTTGATACAGGAACTATTCGAGCCGTTCATGCCAGACTGGGGAGATAATGTAATAATGTAAAATATGTGAAAAATAACGTGTTTTTCAAACAACCTAGTATGAGAGCCTGTTCAAGTACACCCCCAAAACAAAATCAAGACTTTGTAAAAGAGCATAATAGGACCCCTTTAAATAAATACTGTTTTAAAGAAAGCTTAAAATGTAAAAAAAAAAAACATAATGCACCCAAACTTTTGAGTAGGTTAACTATACATATAAATGCCATATTTATTTTGAGGTGGGTTTCCAGTGGACAGTAAACCTAACCCATCTAACTTGACTATGGTCTTTTGCCCTGTACCAATCTCTTTCAGGTATAAAGAGCATGAAGATGGGTTCATGCGCCTGCAGTTGATCCGCTATGAGAGCGTGGAGCTAACAGAGCAGCTAATGCGGGAGCGGCAGGGAGAGGGGGACAGCAGTGAGTCCAGCCAGCAGAACGTCCAGCCCGGTGAAGAACTGGAGGAGTCGGGGCCCCTCGGCACCATGGGTGGAAATACAGAGGCAGGAATAAGAAAGGAGGGAGTGAATGACTGTAGGACACAGGAAAATACAGAAAGTGTGTTCTTGGTGTTGACAGCCGGCACCTCCTCAGAAACAGACTCTACAAGGGAGGGGTCCGTAATGCGTCAGCTACAAGACACTGCCCAACAGCTGGGCATGGAGGTGGTTTAACTGCATCTCTGATTACTGCAACGCCCTAAAACTGCTGTGTCAGACAATAAAAAGGTACATTAGGACATTCCAAATAACTCTGTGACAAAAAGTGCTATGATACTAACAGGGGACCAAAGCAGGAATAGAGTGTGTTTGAGGATGCTGTCGTCATCATCAAACCCCTTGAACACCGCACTGAACAGAACAGCTGAAGCTGAATCACTGGTTAGCTCTGAGGATGTGGTTAAATGAATAGTTCACTCAAAAAGGACCATTTTTGTTATAATTTACTCCATAAATGTCCCCATATTATTTTTGTTTGTCACAAAACACAAAATGAGATGTTAAGCGGAGTGTGTGAGTTGCCTTTTTCCATTCAACAAAAATGAATGGTGATTTATTCCACTAAGCTCCAAAATGGACAAAAACACTGTGAAAGTATGTTAAATGTAGCTCCTGTGACTTGTATGTTTTAAGTATTTATGTGATTTTATTTTTTTTTTCCCTGTTTGGAGCTTAGAAAAGTAAGTCACTTTCCTTGTAGGGAAAACACGCGCGCACACATTCAAGATGTCTTATTTCTTGATGGACACTGCAGGGTTGGAACAATAAGATTAAATTACGCCATTTTAATTTTGGGCTAAACTATCCCTTTGAATTAGACTGTGTGTGTGTGTGTGTGTGTGTGTGTGTGTGTGTGTGAGTGAGAGCAACAAACGAGAGACAAAAGGGTAAGGGAGAACAGAAATGTATCCTACTGAACAGTTTAATCAGCTTTCTTTGACTCTTAATGTAAAGGAAGATGGACAGATCTCTGTGGAGAACTCTTTATAGTGTATAGTTGTATACAGTGTGCTTCTGTTTTAAAGATGAATTGGAAGTGCTTCTGAACTTTAAACTGGCCACCATTCCTCTTTAATTTATTTTTCAACTTCAGATCAGTTCTGTTGTCCAGAAAGGCCCATTCTGGATGAAGCTTCCAGTTTCTACTGCTGTTCTATCATAGTAGTAGTTAAAATTAATTGTTTTTTTAGTTGTAGTTAAAATGAATTGTTCTTTTTTTTTTTTTTTTTTTTAATATACATCTTTTCCTTAGGACTTTTATTTGCCATTGAGTCCTAATAATCTAACTGAGATGGAAGAATTCATTTAGGGCAAACTGACTATACTAAAAGACATAATTTTATTTTAAATAAACAATGGCAGTTATTTCAATACATCTTTTGTCCTCTTTGTTTTGTTCTTTTCTAATTAAAATATTTTGATTGTAAACAGAAATATTTTTTTTGCCATTCAAAGTAGTAATTTTTTTTTCTGTTGTGCCATCAGAGGAATGAATTACATTTTAAAATATATTAAAATACTTTAAATTGTAATAGTATTTCACAATTTTACTGCTATCAAATAAATGCAGCCTTGGTGCGCGAGAGACATCTTTTAAAAAACGTTAAAAAAAAACATCTTACCAATCCCAAACTTTTGATCATTAGTGTGTATATATACTGTATATATTCCTCTGTGAGTGAAAAAATGAAAGCTTGTGTATTCAGGTACGGAGTGTGTTCTGGGGATAATCCACTTTGTTCTGTGATCCCGTGTGCTGTGTGACTGTAAGAACAGTACTTGTAAGTCCTGTTTGTTTGAATCTCTCAGGACAAGAGCCAGCAGGCAGGTTGTGCTGGGTTAGGCAGAAGTTTATGCATCACTGCAGTAGTCAGAGGTCAGTGTTTGAGGAGCACTTTTCACAGATCTGTGTCGTTACAGTAATTACAATCACTGCAGGTCTCAAGCACACTAGGAACTCTGCTTAGGGAAGCGAACTGGACAAGATGTGAGAAACATGAACTTTACAATCAGCACAACTGATATTTAAGCTAAACTGCAAATCAGACTTCCCATGGCTCTCTCCCTTTCTCTATAATCTCTTTCTCTCTGCTCTGGTGATGTTAGCTGGTGTGTTAGCGGAATTTAAGAGATTAGTTTGTGTTAACGGCTTAATGTAAGCTAAGATGCAACACTTCCCCTTTCTTTCCATCTGTCTTCTGCAGGAAAACAGGTTTTTGAAAATAGCCTTTAAAGAATACAGTTCCTAATGCAAATTGTTTTTCTATATTATTCACATAATGACTTCTACGATATGAGACAACAGAACAAGGAAACACTGATTAGAAAATGAGTGGGAGACGTTCAGAAGAAGAGAACTGAAGAGATATAGACAACTTATGTTTTGGAGAAGAATTTCCACCATTAAAACAACATGAAACTAGGAAATCTTCTGCTGCTGTTTCTGGGGTCCTTGAATGTGGTGTTCACTCGAGCGCCTTTAACTGCATTTACTGAAAGAACAGCTGTGGAGGAAGATCTAGGAAGCGGTAAGAGAAGCACTTGATTCATTTATGAACTAACAGGATATCTAAACTAAGCATCAAGATTTATTTTACAAATTGACAAAATGTCGGAAATATTGTACATTGAAAATTGGTAAAGGATGCATGAATTTGAGCACCGTAGACTGCACTATGTCCCTCAGGTCTGTTGGAGGTGGAACAGGAGGATGAACTGGAGGACACTTACTGGTCCGGGACAGCCCCCCTTTGTTTTGGAGGGTGTAAAGGCAGACACTGGGAGCTCAAGAGAGACAACTGTGGAGATTCAGACTGCTGCTGGGTGGGATACAAATCCTTCTATAGAGGTACACCTGATCATCATCTTAAAATCATCTTTATGTGGAACATGTCTCAAAAGTCTGTTTTTTTTTTGTGTTGTTTTTTTTTGTCCATGCAGTGGAATCCATTGTAACAACAAAAACAAAAAAAACCTGTTACTTTAAGAGGTTTTAAAACCAAAATATTTACCAGCGTTCTTCAAATATCTTCTTTTGTGTTCAGCAGAAGAAAGTAAGTTAGGTTTGAAACATGATTGAGTTTTCATTTTTGGGTGAACTATCCCTTTAATGTAATGTACTCCATTTTTGTTGCTATCACTATTTCCACAAAACCAAAGATCCAGCTATTGATTTGTGTGTGTGAACTACAACTTTTTATGTGTTTTATGTGTTTATGTTTTGTCTCATGTTTAATCTTCTGTCATTTTCTTTTCCCTAGTGAATTGTGGAAAGCCTGATGTGGACTTTAATGGGATGGTGTATGGGAGTGATTGGTGGGTGGGTTCTGTAGTGCGGTACGACTGCAGGCCAGGGTTCGTGTTGGTGGGAGATCCTGCCCGAGCCTGTCAGTCCAATGGGAAATGGACACCCAAACCGTCCTGTCTCAGTAAGTCCTGGTCTGGCTGGACGTTGCACACAAATGATGGAATTACCCAGAAAGTGCACACAAAACTGAGACCTAATCTGTCTTAATCTCATGTACTGTTTGTATAGTATATGAGAGACTGAACACAAACTAAAGTAGTTATAGTTAGTACTGTTGCTAAAAATAATTCTTCAAAATTACCTCACACTGTAAGAAAAAAATCCATAGATAAATGGAAAAGGTACTGGAAATTTTCTGTCAGGATTTTATCCACGAAGTGCAGGCATTGTTTTGTCTCATGTTTAATCTTCTGTCATTTTCTTTTCCCTAGTGAATTGTGGAAAGCCTGATGTGGACTTTAATGGGATGGTGTATGGGAGTGATTGGTGGGTGGGTTCTGTAGTGCGGTACGACTGCAGGCCAGGGTTCGTGTTGGTGGGAGATCCTGCCCGAGCCTGTCAGTCCAATGGGAAATGGACACCCAAACCGTCCTGTCTCAGTAAGTCCTGGTCTGGCTGGACGTTGCACACAAATGATGGAATTACCCAGAAAGTGCACACAAAACTGAGACCTAATCTGTCTTAATCTCATGTACTGTTTGTATAGTATATGAGAGACTGAACACAAACTAAAGTAGTTATAGTTAGTACTGTTGCTAAAAATAATTCTTCAAAATTACCTCACACTGTAAGAAAAAAATCCATAGATAAATGGAAAAGGTATTGGAAATTTTCTGTCAGGATTTTATCCACGAAGTGCAGGCATTTGCTTTAATCCTAAAACACAACAAAATGCAATGCATACGTCAAAGGAAAGGGAAAACACCTGTGAAAAATCACTACAGATACTTCTTTCGTATTAACACATAAGTGCATTGTTCCCTATTTTTAAAGATTTTTCTTAGAGTGCATAGTCATTGTCCATAACATGAAAACATGAAATATCTAGTACTGATACATACTATTTTTAATAAAAAGTGCATACATGTATTAAGTTGATCAGCTTTTTTAAATAATATTTATATTATTAAAATATTTTACTTTAGGTCAAAGTCTGAGTTTTGGAGATTAAACAATAGTTATGGTCAGTTACATTTTACACAGAAATGAATTTCATTGGCTGTATTCAATATAAGTTAGGTACAATTCTGTCTCTCCTCCTGTATGTGACATTAGGAGTGTGTCATCGTGGCCGGGTTGAGATCAGTGAGAAGGACATTGACGGGACATGTTCGTCCACCTGTCCTGATGCTAAGAGCTATGCAATCCCTCTGAACCACAAATGCAGTCGAATTGAGAACTGCAGAACTAAAGAATCGGGCTGGAAGCACTGGTTTACACGCTGCAACTACTGCGACTGTGACTGCTTCACTCCCTGCGGTAAGTTTTTATAGAGTCATTTAAATTGTGGCTAGTTAAAGCAAGTGGCAAATACTGTAACTGCAGTAATGCAAACAATATTTCAAAATCAGTGTTCTTGTTTGTTCCCTCAAGCTTCTACAGGATAGAAGACAGTGAATCTGTATTCATTTTCCTTTTCTACAAAAGCCTAAACATTCGGAAATGTTTTTCCCTGATCTGTGTATAGTAGTACAGAGATGAACTCATAATGTTGTTACCCTCTGAGCATAAGCCAGGTGAAGAGGGAGCTCTATGAGTGCTGAATATACAGTACTGGGAATGTACATTTGATTGTATCTAGTTAGTTAGTCATAATTGTGGAAAGATAAGAGACACATTTCAGTTCCATAAGTGATTTTATTAGAACATTATGCTTCTGTAGATACAATGAAATTATTAGTTTATTCATTCACTTCATGATTGATACAAGATTAATGTAGTATCGTATTAATATAGTTGAATCAGAGTTGAATCAGCATCAGAGGGGTCTCATTTATAACCATAAATGTGATAGTAGAAAACAAATCTCCTTTTAGTCCCAAGTGGTGAAATTCATGATGAAATTCTCATTTTTCTTGGGTTGGTAGCAGCCGATTCCTGTAGAAGATTGAGGGGAAAAAAATATTTTATATTTGTGTTGTAAATAAAGTGAAACCAAAATACAAAAAAAAAAAATTGTCTTGCTCCAATATATTTGCACACATACTGTGTGACATAAAGTGAGTGCTATATAATTAAACTGATGCACTTACCCACGTTCAGTCGGGTTATAGTGTTTCCTTTCTTTGACAGAAGCTCCCAGTATGTGTGGTTTTCAGTAGATCCAGCCAGTCCGTTCACACTCTGCAGATATATGCCATAGCTTTTGCTAATGTTGTATGTGAAGCTAATAGAAATACATGTAGCAAAATTAGCACAAAAAATTAAATTAGCACTACAACAGTTCCTTATAGTCCTGAACATTGTACAGTAGACTGTATAGGTTTCCCCATAACCTATTAACCTACTATACTATGCTTGTTTTATGGCTTGTAAAGTACATGAAACCAGAATAATTTGATAACATTTAGTGCCATACTTGAAGTTGTTGTTTGTGTCGTGTAGTTGATTTAAGACCCCAAACATCGGCATTCCCACTGTCGCAATAGGGGAGTAGGAGACGTTTGTGTTATTGAATTTATTAATGACAGTCACCTTAATGGGGATCTGTCCCTGCTTTCCTGTTAAGAAGAGAAATTTTGTACAAGAGAGTCTCAGAGAATCCTATTAAATCATACTTCTCAAATGTTATTTGACCTAAAATGATTTCAATTCAATCATGTTTCTCCTTATTTGAAGCAGAAATCATGGCTTTATAGAGGAAAACTCACCTGAGTGGTCATCACGTCCCCCCAGTCCTGGGAAAGGCAGCAAAGCTGCAAAGCACAGAAGACTAATCGCTGTTAGAGCCATTCTACCAGTCTGCCCAGTGTATCTGAATGTCTCTCACAACCACACACCCTATATTTATATTTATTTTTTTGCATTCCAACTTTTTAAGTCATATCATTCCTGGGAAAGTCATACCTTAAAAAGGAGTGGTCAGCCAAGAACATGAGGAAAGAACATCAAACAGATCTATGATAGTTACATTGATTCTTTGTTCTCGTCTTCCAAAAACGTATTCAGTCATCACATTATAGGAACAGTCTGAAGAGGAACTTGAATGACAGGAACAAGGAAGAGAATCTGTTTAGGATTGTTCATCGCAAAAGTACCAGGAAATAAATAAATAAATATAACAAAGAATGCACTGTTGCCAAAAAATATTTTTGAAGAAAAACATTCCACACTGTAAAAAAAAAAAAAGCAACTATAGAAGCTCCCAGTATGCGTGGTTTTCAGTAGATCCAGCCAGTCCGTTCACACTCTGCAGATATATGCTAAAGCTTTTGTTAATGCTGTATGTGAAACTAATAGAAATGAGCAGAATTAACACACACACAAATTAAATTAGCAAAAATCTGAGGCTTATACAATTGAATGACAACACAATCCTTGAGTCAGGGACTGTGTGTTCACGTTTGACTGTAGTAAAATGAATGCAGAAAATGACATTTCCAAAAAAAAAGGATATATAGGATTTTTTTCCATATCTTTAAAAGGAGTGGTCAGCCAAGAAATGCAGGGAAACAAAGATTGACAAACAAAGAAATATGGAATTTACTTAAAGCACATGTGAAAGTCAAGCTAAACAGCAAATATGACATCCCATGGCTCACTCCCTAAACCTAAGTCCATATTGACTAGTCAGATCTGACTGTAAAAGCCTCTCATCTCATCAGAGATTATAGAATAATTATAGTTACTTTAATTAATTGTCCTCGTCTTCCACAAACGTATTCAGTCATCACATTATAATTAGGTTTAAATACTATACTATTCTATGCTATGCTATACTATATTATACTATACTATCTCTTTTTCAATTTACAATGTATTTCACTTTGAATTTGATGAAATTGTATTAGATTTGAAAAATATGCATTTACTTGATTTTTAAATGTCTGTAAATGTTTGTTAAGCAACAAAAAAAGAGGACGACAATCTATTTAGGATTTTTTTTAATTATTATTGCAAAAGCAATAAATTAAACATAAATTAAACTTGAAATATAACAAAGTTATATTTAATGTGCATATTTTAGAGCTGGGAAAATCATTTCACTAGATTTTTACATTTTTTTGAAGACTATATATAATTGTATGATGTTTTTTTCTTGCCTGGAAATCACCATTTTAAAGTCCCTGATATTTCAAGGTTTTCTATGGTTCTTTATAGCCAGTGAACTAATCCAAATATTGTAACATTAAAGTAGCATAATTTAAGTACACAGCTTCCTCAAGGTCACATATGTAAATAAAGGTAAAAAAAGCCCCAGAAAAAAAACTGCAAAGTGAAAAGGACTAATTGTTGTCTGTCTATTTAGCCATCTAAATCACTACAAACTCAGACTACAAAAGCCCAGATATTCTGAAACATTGCTGTTTTTCCTGTTCTGTATTTAGTACAGAGATGAAGCTTTAAACTTGTTACTTGAGCATAAGCCAAGTGAAGAAACACTAATATACAGTGGGTATAAAAAAGAATCACCCCCATTCCTGGAGCATTTCAGTCCTTGGTAGTGCAACTGAATCTGGGATAAAGTTGTGGACAGGCACAAGTCAGGAGATGGATAAAAAAATTCAAAGGCTTTATCAATTCCTAGAAGCACAGTGAAGTCTGTTATTAAGAAGTGGAAGGTATTTGGTACAACACAGGCCTTCCCTGGATCAGGACGTCACTCCAAACTGGATGAAAGAGCAGGAGGAAACTGGTCAGAGAGGCCACCAATAGGCCTACAGCAACTCTGAAGCAGTTAACACAGACCCTCCCTGGATCAGGACGTCGCTCCAAACTGGATGAAAGAGCAGGAGGAAACTGGTCAGAGAGGCTAAGAGGCCTACAGCTACTCTGAAGCAGTTGCAGGAATTTATGACAAAGAGTGGTCATCGTGTGCATGTGACAACAATATCACAAATTCTCCACAAATGTGGCTTGTATGGGAGGGTTGCAAGAAAAAAAAGCCACTCCTCAAGAAAGTCCACATGCAGTCACGACTGAGTTTTGCCCAAACACACCTTGAAGATTAAGAAGCAGATGAGACTAAAATTTTATTATTTGGCCTCAACACCAAACGATATGTCTGGTGGAAATCCAATACAGCTCACCATCCAAATAACAGCATTCCTCCAGTAAAGCATGGAGGTGCTAATATCCTGTGATGGGCTGTTTCTCTGCAGCAGGGACCTGGAGCACTTGTCAGGATAGAAGGAAAATAGATAATGGGGCAAAATACCGTCAAATTCTTGAGGAAAATCTGCTGCCTTCTGCCAGAAAGTTGTCAAAGGGAAGAAGGTTTATCTTCCAACATGACAGTGACCCAAAGCACACAGCAAAACTGAGCACACAGTGGTTGAAGGAGAAAAAGATGAATGTCCTTGCATGGCCCAGTCAGAGCCCAGACTTAAACCCCATTGAAAATCTGTGGAATGACTTGAAGACTGCAGTCCACAAACGCTCACCATCAAATTGAACTGAACTTGAGCAGTTCTGCAGAGAAGAGTGGGCAAATATTGCAAAGTCTAGATGTGCAAAGTTAGTAGAGACAAAGACATATCCCAACAGACTAAAGGCTGTAATTAAAGCAAAAGGTGGTTCAACAAAATACTGACACATTCTTTTCTATACCTACTCTATTCTATTTGTTTGACTCCAGTTAGTTAGTATTGTTAAAAGATCAGGGAGGCTTTTCAGTTTCATCAGCATACGTTTATTAGAGTATTATACTGAGAACACAATGAAATTATGAGTTTATTAATTGTTAAATTTTGTGTTGATTCTAATATGTGGTTTTAATTCGGCAGTAACATTTAGAATAACTTAATACAACTGATGTTTAAAAAAAAAGATCTATTTTTTGGCCCAAGTGGTGAACCTCAGGATCATATTCTCGTCTCTCTGGGGTTGGTAGCAGCCAATTCCTGCAAAACATTGAGACATTCCAGAATTCAGAGTATAAATAACCTATATTTAAAAGGAAGCTATTTGTATTTTGTGCATTTGAAAACTATTTTGATTTAATTATTTTGTGTTATAAATTAAATCAAGATTAAGCCAAATGTCCTTTCCTGCACCACAACAATAAAGTAATGTTATATGATTATCTTCATTCACGTACCCACTTCCAGTCGGGTTATAACTCCTGCTTTCTCAGACAGAAGCTCCCAGTATGTCTGATCCTTATCAGATCCAGCCAATCCGTTCACACTCTCCAGATATATGCCAAAGGTTTTATGAATAGTGTATGTGAATCTATTGTTGTATCAAAAATAAAGAATTAATCAGAATTAGCACAAAAATTCAGTTCACAGTCTGCTTTCTAAATATTTTGTTAGCCCTAAGCCTTTACAATGAACTGACAAGACAACTGTTGAGTCAGGTATGACTGGAAAAACATCTCAGGCTTATCACAGATAGGCCCCATTTCACCATAATCTTATTCAGTCATTACACTACAAATGCTTTTGATTAAGTATGTCAGTCATCACAAGTAAGTTAATCACAACCAAAGTTAATCAGGTATACTCTTCTATACTACAGTCACATTACTGCATGTGAAGTGTACTAAACAAGTAAATTCAGTAAAAGTTTGTGGAGTACTTGAAACCGTCGTTGGTGTCCTGCAGTTGATTTAAGACACCAAACATCAGCCCTTCCTCTACCACAGTGGTGGAGTAGGAGATCTGCTCATTAGTTAATTCATTAATGACAGTCACTCTAACGGGTACCTGTTCCAGCTTGCCTATTCGAGAGAGAGAGAGGGAGGGAGAGAACAGCATTATTTAGTTCAAATACATGCTGTAGTAATTTAGAGCATTAATAAATTTAATAACAAATAATGAGGTAATCTGTCATGAATTAACTTTTTGGTCTTTACTCAGTTTCTGTGGATAATAGTGTTTTCATAAAAGCTAACATAAGTATAATAAAATTAATACTTTTTCATACCTAGACCTGCAAGGAATTAAACTCAATCCTCACCTGAGCCTGCAGGCAGCCCCAGTCCTGGGAAAGGCAGCAAAGCTGCAAAGCACAGGAGACTAATTGCTGTCAGAGCCATTCTACCAGTCTGCCCAGTGTATCTGAATGTCTCTCACAACCACACACTCTATTTATATTCTGGGTTTCCTTTGCATGCCAAATTCTAGATAATAAATTATTAGTTTTATGGAGAGGCCTTATCTCTTACCTTAGAAAGGTGTGGTCTGCTAAAGGATTTTTGCCATGGATTAATTGATGCTTGTTTCTGAGAAATATTGAGTACAAACTCTGATAACATTGAAAGTAGAGAAGTAATTATTTGGCAAGGACCCAGTGACCATATTTTGTCTTGTATGTTGTAAGATATGACATGTCAAATATGCTGTAGAGGGTGAGGATTATGTGGTTATGTTATAATTTACCACTGACCTCTCTTACCTCTTAAAAGTTAGTGTACTTTTCATTAATAAACATTAATTATTAACCATCACAAAATAACCTGACCACAGTTTCTTCATCTCCAGTGATGTGCAGGCGCTATCTTAGAGTATCTTGTGAGGAAGAAAGTCTCTGAGCAGTTATTCTCTTTATGTATAATTATTTTATTTAATAATTTCTTAACCTGCCCAGATTAGTTCATTACAGTTTAAAGATTGATTTGTAGATTATGTAAATATCAGAATTCCTCCATCCATTAATCTCTATCTATCTATCTATCTGTCTATCTGTCTATCCGTCTATCCGTCTATCCGTCTGTCTGTCAGTCTAATGTCTGTCTGTCTGTCTGTCTGTCTAATGTCTGTCTGTCTGTCTAATGTCTGTCTATGTAGACATCTATCTGTCTGTCTGTTTTATAAATTATATATTCTGTCTGTCTGTCTATCTGTATATCTTAATTTACCTTCCCATATTATATTCAATTTAGCAGGACAATAAATTTATTTTTGCTGTAAAATATTGTAAGAATGTTTTTAGAAGTAAAAACTTTTCAATGTGTGGGCTATCTGTTTGTCTCTTTACATCCACATCAAGGTGTATTTCCCCTTTCAGCAAAAAATAATTTAAAAGATTCTTCAAAGCAATCACACATGCTGCAAGGTAAGCATTATTTCCCTCTCCATCCCCAACATAAGATTAGCCTAACGTAGAAACATTGAATATGATATTGAGCGAATCATAACAGCAACAGTATGTGTACTCGCCATGGATGATGTAGGGCGTCGTTTGAACGCGAGTTACCCCGTTGGTTTCACCGAGAATAACCCGAGCACTGCAGCAGCAGCAGCAGCCGACGCGCAGGTGCCGCCTTTAAAGAGACCGCGCTCAATTCTCCCGTGCTGCTGGTTAGGCTGTAATTTCCCTTTGTTTTTCGTCTCCATCCCCCCCCGTGCCTTTGCCCCCCCCCCCCAAAGCAATCTCATAGGCAAGGGGTTCTAAAAATAGATGTAGCATACGTTTCCATCCTCCTGCCCCACTAAAATAAGAAAACAGCCCTGTTGCTGTAGATCGCGAAAGCAGACTAGTAGGCACTAGACTAGTGACTTTTCTCTTGGATCATGGGAAAGTTGAGATCCCCACCTGTCTGGTTAACATAAGATCATAAAATGGCACCAGGCCAGTCCTGCTCTCACTTTCCTGCAGAGGGGTTTGTAATGTAATCCACCACACAACATCAGCCCAGTAAGCCGTGGCTTGTGCGTCTGCCATCACAAATAGCACATTTTTAGCCTTAGAAGAACAATTGAAAAAAAAGTAGCACTGGGATGAATAAATTGCCTGGACTTCCGCACTGCAAAAAAATATCAGTAAATAAATTAATTAATATTGGTTACAGTTAGTGACATTGTTACACAAGGTAAAAAAGCCTATATAATTAAGAAAATTATATTTAAATTTCATTGTAAAATACTGTAAGAGTAAAAAGAAGGCCTATGAAAATAATTTACAGAAAATAGCCTATTCATCGAGATAATGCGTATAGGCTACTTTATAGCTAATAACCAAGGCTACAAGTAGTTAGAGATTTCAATATTGTCGTAATATTAGGCCTATATATACTCATACAGTTATCAGCGCAAATTATGCCGAAATGTCGCCTAACATCATCATTGTATTTTTTAGCAACAGCTGCCAGAATTAACCATAAATTTACCCAGAACAATTTACAGTGCAGAATCTTGCTGTTATTTTTAAAATGTAACCCCCCAACACAAGCAAAGTATCATAACGTAAGTAACCAAATCACTGCTGTAAAAAATGACCGTGAATTTAACTGTAAAAGACTGTAAAAATGCCACCTGCATTTGGTGGTTATCAGTGTATTACAAAGGTACAAAACAGATTTCAGTACTTCAATAGGTTGGTATATTAACATTATATCAGTTAATGAAACTACGGTATTTAACTGTAAATTTAAGTTAAAACCGTAAAACCTAAAACGTTGCTACTGTATTTTTTACGGTAAAATTCCGGCAACCACAGCTGCCGGTTTTTTACCGTAAATTTTACGGAATTTTTTTTACAGTGTACTTTAATGGTCCTCCAGTGTGTAACATGGGCTTATTTCGGACGAGAGCTGTTACGCCCTGTACCACACACCGCCAGGCGTGCCAGGGCTCCTCTGTCCACTGCGCGCTATATCACACTGCGGTGCAGCATCCGGAGGACCGCGCAGGACGAGCACAACTCCTCTCTACACAGCTCCATACGCATACTGGATGACTGTAAATGCGCAATGATCGAGTTTGCCCTTCTGTCAGCTGTCCGAAATGAAACTCCTGGTTTAACACGGATGCTGCTGCATCTGTTTAATTATTCATAACTGTTATGCTTGTTTTGGATAGGAATTGTCACAGTAGCCTATATTTTCAAGGAACGATATGAATGTGACGTGTAGCGACTTTCTGAAGGAGAAGAGCATCCTCTCCGTCACCGGTGAGCGGAATCGGGCGTATAACGGAGCATCTTTATTCTCAGCTGGACTATAGAGCGGGGCCGCTCCTGTTGCTGAAGCCTGTGTGTGTACATATGATGCTCTTGAGCTCTAAGGAATGAATTGGACATTTTTATAAGGAACACGCTGCCAGGGAGACGTTTGATCAACTCGACGCGTCAAAAAAAGTAGGTATCTATTCTGAGTCTTGGTGAAACAACACATAATGAAGGTCTCCAGTATAAACACACTTGCCTGTGCATGAGTGTGATGTCATTGACAGGGCATGTGATGCATATTATTCTAAACACTGACTCAGTTCACCATAAAATATCTAGGTAGAGCGCACGTGTAATGCATGTGAAAGGTTTCATTTTAGCTTCGGTCTCATATACATTTCTTTATATATGAAAATATTGTTACCATAATTGCTTATTGTATATTCTGTTTTATATCTGTTCTGGGAAGTGGATTAAATGAAGGGAGATTACCTGATCTCTGACAGATCATAGAACAGCCAGGCTGGGTTTTAAAGGGTTTTCATTACTGCTTCTCAATCCTGAACACTGCACATTTTGGATTTTTTTTCTCATTTAACAGCTGACTGATATCATCCGCTCATTAGGCTCCAATACCCAAACTGGATGTGTCAGATAAGGGAGACATTCAAAATGTGTCATTCTGAGGTATTTCAGAACCTGGATTGAAATACAGTGCTCAAAAAACATGGCCTTTCTTTGACTGATCAGAAAAGACTAGGCAGTGTTTCATTAACTGCGGTCAATAGAGCTATATAAGTGACATAATCAGTAATATGCCTCACTATGTAGTTCTCACTTTATAGAAATGTATATCTCCCACCCTGGTCTGGGTTAAGAGGTGTTTTGGGCACTTGGGCAGTTTGGCCAGAGACCATCTTAAACCAGTTAAGACCAGCAGTCTAGCTTAGGGATAGATCCAATTGAAATTATTTTTAAATAAAATTTTAAGGACATCTCTCTTGAAGATGAATCACTTGAATATAAATGGGGACATTGAGGATCAAGTGCAGGTCCATCAATCACAGTGAAATGTATCCTTTGAAATGTAGCTTTTTTAGATTCGCCAGTCCCTGGTCTTGTGCCTTGAGTCATAATGGACAATAAACTGAGCACTTCTTAATGGAATATACCATATTGACATACAAGCACTTTAACCATATAAATTGCTAGCAGGCAACAGTGAAAACATTGGTTCTTTAGAGAGGCAGGGTTCTATCAAGCACAGCACCCGGAACTGGTTTAGACGCTTCTGCAGCCTAAGTGCATTCTCATTGACGTGAAATACAATAACTCATATGGATTCCACATTCGCATTGCTGTCAGTACTGTTTGTACCTCTGTAGCTCGGTGCAATGTTTTTCAGCGTCAGTGTCATTGAATCTGAGGTGTGATTTTTAATTAAATGCTGATATGACTACATTTAAAAGTCTGATATTGTTGCAGAAATGCATTTGTGTACTGCATTCTATGTAATCCAGTTCTTTTACGCTGTGGACTAATCAGTTACAGTCTTAAAAATAAAGATCTTTATTGGCATCTGGTTCCGTGAAGAACCTTAAACATCCGTAGAAACGTTCTGCTGCACAAAAAGGTTCTTTTTAGTGGAAAAGGGTTCTTTAGACTATTAAAATGTTCTTTACACTAAGAAAAGCTGGTTCTTTTAAGAATTGTTCACTGAAAGGCTCTTTAGGGAACTCAACATGGTTCTTCTGGCATCACTGCAAAACCCCCCCCTTTGGAACTGTTATATTTAAGAGTGTTTGATCTATAATTGCCTTCTATATTCAAACAATGTTTTACTTGCTTTAACTTCAAGCCCTGTTTTTTTGTCCGTATTATTCACTATATTTTAGTATGCACTTTATTTGTGTACACTGTGTGTGTGTGTGTGTGTGTGTGTGTGTGTGTGTGTGTGTGTGTGTGTGTGTGTGTGTGTTTGTGTCTGTGTGTGGCATTTTTCATGTTCTGTGTCACTCAGAAAGTAAATGTGAATCAGCACTATACTGTTGTCAGGTTGTAATCGGATCTTTACTCCTCACAACAGTTTTGGAATTACACCCTCAGCCTTCCCACATCCAGCAGAAAAATTTGAGAATCCAAATAAATCTGTCCGAGATTTCATCAGAATTAGAGGATAATTCTATAAAAACCATATTAGATTATGTAAATATTAATAAAGCATAGCACAGATTCAGGAAAGCTCTGCATTTCTATTAAAAGCTACAAAAATACTAATATAAGAGATGCTTGACCCATTGCTCAGCTGTATTCTTGTTTGTTGAGAGCTTCCCCCGCAAAAGTGAAATAAAGGTTTCCATCAAAGCTTCAAATGCTGGCATCAAATTCCATAGGCTTCAAGGGTAATTACTCTACTAACTGAAACTGTCTCCAAATGCATAACTCTGAGCAGATGCTCCCTTTCTCACTGATTTTATGCTCAAAACAACATCTTTCTAGATGGTCTGGGGGTAATCTAGTTGAAACTGAAAGTGACGTGTGGCCAAGTATGGTGTCCCATACTCAGAATTTGTGCTCTGAATTTATCCACAGCAGTAAGTAGGGAACACGCACACTGTGAACACACACCTGGAGCAGTCGGGGGTTCGGTGCCTTGCTCAAGGGTCTCACCTCAGTCGTGGTATTGAAGGTGGAAGAGAGCACTGTTCATTCACTCCCCCCACCTACAATTTCTGCCGGCACAGAGGCTCGAACCCACAACCTTTTGGTTAAAAGTCTGACTCTCTAACCATTAGGTCCCTATAGTTAGTGTCCTAATGCCATTCAACTGACCTAACTTAAAAACTTAATTAAAACAGAATGATGACTACCATTATTCATCTGAGTTTCCTTTCAAAAGGCAGAATGATTTTGTTACCTTTCTGTTCCTCCTTTTCTCTGAGCTCTTGCACAACCTCACATATGTATCACTGACTCAAATAGGAGCATGAAATTACACACCACTTATCAAAGACATATTCTCCCTTGCAAGTGTGTGTATGTGTGAACTGATTGCATTGAGGTAGATTTGATTGCAGATAGTAGTTTTGCGATTAAGTATTCCTATGCTTCCGTACAAATGTTCCATTATTACACATTATAACCATTTTCTAATTTTTGCATCCTCCTACATTTCCCAGGCTCTTGGTATGGCTGCAAAGTCCTTAGAGCCGGGGTCTGTTTCCATTCCCATGGAGGAGACCAAGCGTGCAGGTGGCGCCCTTCCAGATGCTGCCATGCTGACCCACCTGAAGAAGGTGGAGAACCATATCACAGAGGCACAGAGGTTTTCTCACCTGCCTCGGCGTTCAACAGTGGACTTGGAGTTTACAGAGATCTCCTACACCATCCGTGAGGGCCCCTGTTGGAGGAGGCGAGGTAATACATGAATCCTCATGATGAAGCTTATGTGGTGATTACAGTAAGGTGAAGCTTAAACCTGAAAGCATAACTGAAAATAAGTGATTATAGAATTGATATAATTTTTGTTTTCCAGGTAGTAGTAGTTTACAAAATGTACCTGTGAGATTTCTATTGTGTCAGAAATCAATACATTAACAATTATTTTCCTTTTACTGCCTATACAAGTGATCCAGTGATTTACTGTATTTATCACTTCCAACCCTTTCCAGATATGATAAACTACAAAAAACAGGAACTAAAATTCTGCAACAAATCAAATCCGGGTTATAAAACTGCTACTTTCACACCGTGGATTTGCACACTCTGGTTTCATACAAATGTCAAGTTGCATCTCAGTTATTTCTCAACTGTAACTGTAAAATGGCCTTTAAATAATTTTATTGTAGTCGGCACCAATAGCCTCATGGTTAGTGTGCCGACATACAGACCAACTGTGCTCGCAGCAGCCCGAGTTTGATTCCCATCTCGAGGTCCCTTGCCGATCCCGCTCCCCTCTAAATATAACATAAAACATAATTTTATTATAATATTGTTGCAGAGTTCTTCTTGTTGCTAGTTTGTGGATTGTAATGGACTACTGTTTTCTAAGAGTAAGCATTTATATAATGTACAGGTAAGGTTATAAAATAATTTTAACTCGGATTAATATTTCACATCCTCTTTTTTTTAAATTTGTTTGGTGAGTAGGCACGTCAGAGTCATGATGACCCTGCCGGGTTTATTTTGCTATATTGACCAGATAGCTATACGTAATCTCTTATCACTTCAAACTCACTACACACAAACACACATATGTACGCACAAGTACACATATACACAGGCATAATACTATTAGCCCCTCACACACTCCATCCTGTGTCCTGGACTGTAGAGTGCTGTTCTCAGCAGACTTAAGATATAGTAAATAATTCACTTCCCCAGACGGCACGCTACTCAGCTGTCTGCTGCCTAGCCTAGCTAAACCTGCCCAGGATGAAATCAGCCCACACACGAATGCTAACACACACTTTATTGATAAGGACTCAAACGCAAAATGAGTGATAATGGGTTTATTTACAAAACTACAGACAAGACAAGAAAAGGAGGGGGTGCACAGTCCAAACAATAAGCAGGGATGAGGCTCAAACACCGGCAGGCTGAGAGAGAGTGACCGCTGAGTCTAGCCCAAGATGAGAGTAGGTCAGTGAGCAGTAACGGCAGGGCAGAGCGAGATCGGTGGATAGCAGTGAAGGTCTGGCAGGGACACTTAGCACAAGAACCTAAACACTCATGGTCTCTAACTAAAGATAAAGCAAAGAACACTAGAGAAGAAAACTAAACTACAGCAAGGATACACAGGGACAGTAGACTGAACAAAACAAGACCAGAATTAGCAGGTAGAACTACAAATATCTTACTCAACAATACACTACAGACTATTAACAACAAGGAAGAAAACAGCAACACAATGTATAACAAACTGGCAAAACATGAGGGAAAGAAAGCACAATATAAAGGGAGTGGAGAACATAAGGGAACAGGTGACAACACTCAGACAAACAAGGGGGCGTGGTAATTGGAAACAAGGAGGCAAACACAAAGACAGAGAACACAACACAAACAGAACACATAAAACAAAGACAAGACAGACAGAACCGTCAGAGGAGAACCCTCACAGTACATGGTGTTTTTTTGCTAAGAAATAGATAAGATAAGAGAGAGAACTGGCTATCAGCAGTAGTATATCCATTAATATCATACGATTGCTCAGTTGACACACCTTGGGAAGCTACATGGAGAACTATGCAGAATTTTAACATATAGCTAAGGACAAGTTGAGGAGCAATGTATGATTGCAGGAGAAATTATTTGTGCTTAAATGCTCTTAGGGAGCTTTGGGTGTATGTGCCTCAATGGTCTGGAAATGGGCTCATGGACATTATTTATTTTCAACTTTATGTAACTTTTTTTTTATTGCTATCTATTTTACCAGCTCATGGGACTTCAGTACATACCAGAGAAATCTCATAATGTCTTTGCCTTCTCCTGTCTTTCTCCCTCTCTCACTGCTCCATGTATTTTATCCAGTAAGCAGCATGGAGAAGCTGGTGCAGAGCTGTGAATGATGTCTATTGCACGCACAGCAGCTTCTATAGCTTCATGTTCTCCAGCATGCTGAGCTCCACCCACACATACCCGCATATTCACACACACACGCGGCACAAACCAAGCACACATACACGACAGATGTATCATAAGGTCTCGCAGTTGCACACGTGCCATTACTAAATGGAAGAGGGTGAATCATACAGTGGTGATCTCTATGACACTGATAGCAAGTCACTCCTGAGACTCGTATATGTTCCTTATGTTTAAATGGTGTACCTCATTATGCTGTTCCTGAGTTAGCACCTCATACATTACTATGCCATTCTTTCATTATTACCTCATACTTCATTATACAGTCCCTCTGGTACTCCATCTGTTGAGAAACAAGCTCTTTCATGTGTAGTTTAAGTATTAGCATTTTTAGATGTATGATTTCAGTCTATGTGGCTTTTAAGAGAGAGAGAGAGAGAGAGATGTTGGGTATGTTGGGTTTTGAATGCTGTTCCAGCTAGCTACTACCCTAACCAGCAAGACGTCTTGTCTCAACTACCTTTAGCAAAAACACCATGCTGGTCATCTAGCATTTTTTTTTTTAGCTTTTAAACAGCATGACTGTTCTGGTCCACCAGCAAGACCAGTATAAACCAGCCTGAACCTGCATGGAAATTTATATGAATTGATCATTTTATAAATACCGCAAAGGCAAATGTATTTGCTTACTTTTACATGGTGATCCAGGTTTATCCTGTATCATGGACGTGCACAGACATTTTGAGGGGCAGGGGCTCAAATGGAAAATCATATTCTGTATGGTGATCAGTTCACAGCAGTGATAGAAATTAATCTTTTCCAATAAGTTTAAATAGATTTTTACCTTTTAAATGAAATCAGTATTGACAAAATCCATCTTTGCAATGCAGAGAAAACACGGAAGCTGCATTAAGGGGCATTTAGATGCATTTACACACTGTTTAATGCAGGATATGAATGTATTTAACCTGCAGTTACAAATGCATTCATACGGTTTTGATGTTTTAAACATAAAACGTTGAATACTGATATATCTATGTTCGTGCGAATCATTCGTGATCCAGCTTCACCTACAGAAGTGAGTGTAAGGTTTTTTTAATGAATCTTTTCAAATCGCCTTTCCTAATGTGCTAATTAGCAAGTTTCACATGAATGCGGCTAAAATAAACAGTCCCTCAGAGAGCAGCTCAGAAGAGAGGGGATTAACATTTAAAGGAAAATGCTACAAAAACGGCTTGCACTGAAAAGAGCTGTTTTTGACAGGGTAAAAAAGGTGTTTTTTACACTACCATTGAGAAATTTTAAGCAAACTATGTTACAGACTTTTGATTAAGACCCTAAAAAATCATATCAACTTGTGGAAAATGGGCATTCTATGACCTCTTTAAGGACTGCCGTAGACAGCTGACTCCTAAAATTTTTGATATTCTTCATATTCTGTATGGTGATCAGTTCACAGCAGTGATAGAAATTAATCTTTATGAATGAATATACATTTCTGCCCCCATATCTTGAATTTTGTGATCATTCTAAATGCATTTTAATAAACTGAATCATGCAGTGAACTGAATCATGTAGCTCTCATGAGTCATGGATGTTAGCAAGACAAATTAACTATAATTGCCTTTTGTCTTTTGGGTAATTAGCTGTAAATTCGAGGCACAGGTAGCTTTTAGTCTTTTGTTCATCACCACTCACCTCCACACCAAGACAAACACAACTGGAAAGGGAGGGAGGGCTTCACTTCTGCGGCTCTGTGCCTGATGCGCATGTGTCGATGTGTGCGACACTGCTGTGCTGCGCCTGCGCGGAGGGGCGTCGGAGCTCGACAGTCTCAACATTTCCCGTGAAAAAAAAAGCTGTGAAAGCTGTGCGCAAACAAACGCACACACACGTGCACATATAGCTATACATATATTCATGTATCAAAAAAAAAAAACACTCCCCAGAAAAAAGGGCACTTTCTCTCGAGGAAGAAAAAGGGCAGGTGCTCAAGCCCCCTTTTATGTCTATGTGTGCACGTGCCTGTCCTGTATTCCGCACCATTTCATTGCTGTGCAGTCCATATAACGTGTACGCATGTGGGAGATTTAATTGTGAAGGACATGTTGTTCCTCTATAAGTACTTCCCCAAGCTCTGCATGATAATGTATGTGAGTACAGGAAGAGCAGATAGATTAATAGTTATATATGCAGGCTGATGGTTTCATTTTTGATGGATAAATACAAGCTGTTTGTGGCTTTCCTGCCATTTAACCCTCCTCTTTTTGATTTCATACTGCCTCTTCGCTCTGTTTTCTAGCCTCTCATCATTATTGATCCGTCTCTGTTGTTTTTGCTTTTCTGTATTACCTCTGGCCTCTCTCTCTGGACGCTTGTTCACCTGTCATATTTTATCTTCTCTATCTTCCTGTAATTTCTTATTCCTTGTTCTGTTCCTCCACTCTCACTGCTTTTTGGAACGTGTTGAGTCATAAACATTCTGCATTTTGGATGGTTGCCTTGATCTGACCTGTGGGAAGTAGCATACATGGCTTCCACAGATGTTATACAATACCAGTACATTTGCAATGAGCCCAGTGGTAAAGTTAGAGTTATGGGTAATGCACAGGGCTGTTAACAATCTGCTCTGTGACTATTATGCTTTTGAACATGGATCTCGTGGATCTCCAGAGAGACTGTCTCTGTACTTTAATAGCAGCTAATTAACCCAAAGGCGCTCTTGTACTGCACTAGATATTTGATTCAGTTTGAATTCAACACGATCATTTTACACATATTCCACCTTCAAACTGTTTACTTGATTGTTTTAATGCAGAATATGTGATTTTGCACTCTTGCTTGAGGGTGTAATTTGTACAGGAGAATTACATCACTGTACAGTTGATTCAGTGTTTCAGTTATTAGCACTCATAGCCTGCAGCTTGTACAGCAATGCAACAGTTATTATTTTGCAACATCAGTTTGTCAATATGAGCAAATTATTCATAAAAGTACACTGAGTATTTGCCATGCATTTTTATTTTATTCTGATAATTGTCTCATTCTGTCACTTCTGTTCACACTTAACACCATAGGCTGATTAACCATTTGGGCAAAAAACAAGATATCTTGGCCACAAATCAATAAATAATTCCCACAAATTCATTTATTTCCTTGTTTTAGGTAAATTGTTGCCCTCTTGTACTAATTTGTTTCCTCATTTTAGGTAAATCAGTTTAACAAAGAATTAACTAAATTTAAACATCAGAAAAAGAACAACATGGCCACGATATGTATTTTTTCTGCCTGTCATGTGTGGGGCTTCATAGCAACTAACTTAACTTTTTAATTAGGAAAAAACATTTGAGTTCGCCTTTAAAATTATGTGTAAAAAGATTATTTATATATCGTGATATATATTACAAAATTTATAATTATTCACAATATATATATTTATATATTGTAAATAATAATAAATATAGATTTTTACTAATATTTCCTTGTAGAAACCCTCCTAACACTCTTTAACACAAGACCATATTGCTAGCAGATTGATGGCTGCTTTCTTCCTTATCAGCACATAACCACAACCTGCATGGAAACACATTGATTAAATGTGTTTAAGCTTTCCAAGAGCCCTCTCAGGCTGATCCCAGTTCAGCTCATACTATAGTGCAGGCCCATGTAAAAGATCTCACGCAGTGCTGTTTGTTTTTAACTCGTGCCGTAGATGGAGAAGAGGATGAATGCATGATCAGATTGATGCTCAGGTTACACATCGTCAGCATGTAGCAAAATCTAAAGATGAATTATTAGTTACAGGATGCAGGGCATATCATTTGTGGATGAGTTATCAGCATTTAATGGGGTGGAGTGCTAGGGGGCTGAATGAAATATTCATTAAACATAAATACAATATTTAGATGAATTCAAGAAAAGCTGAAAAAGTTAAAGTTCTGCTAAATATTCAATAATTAACTTCCTCCTACATAAAATTGCAGCAGTAAAATTTAAATATAATGTATAATTTGGGGTCGGTAAGGTTTTTGAAAGAAGTCTCTTATGCTCACCAAAGCAGCATTTATTTGATTAAAAATACAGTAAAAACAGTAATATTGTGAAATATGATTACAGTTTAAAATAACTTTTTTCTATTTTAATATATTTTAAAATAAATAAAATGTAAAATATTTGTGATGGCAAAGCTGAATTTTTAGCAGTCATTACATTACATTTCGTATTTCTTCTTAAATTGTTGTGCTATTTTTTGTAGATTTCTATTGTTTTTGTGGAAATTGATACCTTTTTTCAGGATTCATTAATGAATAGGTAAATTCAAAAAGTAAATAAAAAAAAAATGACTGTTGCTTTTGATCAATTAATGTTTCCTTGCTGAATAGAAGTATTAATGTCTTACTGACCCCAAATATTTAACTGTAGTGTAAGTGTGCATATATAATTAATTAATCACAAGGAAAAAGCTAACAAGAGAGTCAGTAGCAGCTCAAGTTTCTGTCTCCTTCTTGAGGCAAAGATAAGAGTCACTGTATGACTCAGGCCAATAAAAAAGGGGGTCTGCTGATTGTTGTTTGATCTCAAACTCATTTTTATGAAAAAATATATGTGCAAGAATTTCTATCCATCAAGCTAAAGGCAATTTAACTGCATTAAGTAACAGTTTTAGTGTATTATATTGGGTCCACTTTAGAATAGGGAACACATATTCACCATTAAGAGTTTTCCCTCAATAAACTGCTAATTTGCTAATTATTAGTTAGTAAGGTAGTTGTTAAGTTTAGGGATGGGGTGGATTAAGGGATCTAAAATCTAGTCGTGCAGAATAAGGCATTAATTTGTGCTTTATACATACTAATAAATGGCCAGTATGCTAGTAATATGCATGCTAATAAGCAGCTAGTTCATAGTGAGAACTGGTCCTTAAAATAAAGTGTAACCATTTAAATTCCATTTGTGATTTTTAACAGTCTGTGGTGTATCTGGTTATTGATGCAAGTTATTGCATTGTTCATTATTATTTTGTGTCACATAATGTGTTTAAATGAATGCATTTCTTTTTTCAATGAAAATGGTTATAATTATCACAGTTCGAATCGTAACTGTTGTATTCTGTTGTTTAAATAATTTTATTGGACATTACTTGTCTTAAGAGTTAATATTTTTCTAAACGGCATAACCAAAGTATTTTGAGTGCAAAGTACTTCACTGGAGTTCTATCAAATATTATTATATGTATATTATTATACTGCAGTGTTTTATCAAGCCTGTATTTGTTTGATGCCAACTTACATTGAATTTGGCAGCTAGTAACTCTAACTGTATTGAACACGATGTGCCCAAAATGCTGTGTGCAGGATTTAAGGCCCTTCTGAAGTGTCTGTCTGGAAAGTTCTGCAGTCGGGAACTCATCGGAATCATGGGACCCTCAGGGGCCGGCAAGTCCACTCTCATGAACATTCTTGCCGGTTACAGGTAAAAGTGCATGTATGCATGGAGAAGAAATATTCCAGAATTCGTTTCATGTTTATCACTTTCTAGCCTTTCTTTTTATAAACTCTTGAAGATTTCTGTCCCGTATCCTTTCTTTCTGCAGAGAGACAGGCATGAAAGGTCAGATCCTGGTAAACGGGCGACCCCGTGACCTCCGCACCTTCAGAAAAATGTCATGTTACATAATGCAAGATGACATGCTACTGCCACACCTGACAACACGAGAGGCAATGATGGTGTGTGTGTGTGTGTGTGTGTGTGTGTGTGTGAGCATAAGAAGTTTTCTATCATGTGTTATTGATCAGTAGGCGGCGCTCTAGAATACATGATTCTGATTGGTCAGTTGCTGCCATCTGTGGACAAACTTTTGCATAATGATCACTAAGCTCTCAAATTATACAATAATTTCAACTTTAATCATTTCTATACAGTTATTTGGTAATTATCACAACATAATCCCCATCAGGATGATTTTTTTCTGAGAATGACCAGCTGATTGTACATTATCCCTTATTTAATGTAATCTTTCTTTTTTGTTTAGGTTTCAGCTAACCTTAAACTTAATGAAAGCATGGAAGTGAAAAAAGAACTGGTAAGTTTTTGTGCTATCACTTTACTGTATGTTCAGATAATATGTGTTCTGTTAGGAAGTTATAAATTATCATTGTTTATGCATTTTTTGAATCTAAATTCTGATATAATGTGTGACAGGTGAATGAGATCCTCACAGCATTAGGACTGCAGGAGTGCGCTCACACTCGCACCATTTCTCTGTCGGGTGGCCAGTGTAAGCGCTTGGCTATTGCTCTGGAGCTGGTCAACAACCCACCTGTCATGTTTTTTGATGAACCCACCAGGTGCCCAAAGCTGTAGTGTTACACGCAGCCTTATTCCTAACCATAAGCCTTTCAAAAGTTGATGTTTGCCGTAATATTTCTCCTTTACAAAACATTTCCGTTTAATATCCCCAAACGGGCATGTGTGTTTGTTTCTGTATGTTAGTGGTCTAGACAGCGCCTCCTGTTTCCAGGTGGTGTCCTTGATGAAATCTCTGGCTCAGGGAGGCAGAACCATCATCTGTACCATCCACCAGCCCAGTGCTAAACTGTTTGAAATGTTTGACAAAGTAATTGCTGTATTCTAAAATGATATTGTTCTGTGAAAATATGTTTCTGGGTTGAAGTGTGTGAGGATGTTAATGTGTTTATGTTCTTGTTTAATACTCAGTCTGTTCTTCTTTGTAGCTTTATATCCTGAGTCAAGGTCAGTGTATATATAAGGGGACAGTCCCGTACCTTATCCCCTACCTGAAAAACCTTGGACTCCACTGCCCCACGTACCACAATCCTGCAGACTTTAGTAGGTCTACTGTGTGTGTGTGTGTGTGTATGTGAGAGAGAGAGAGAAAGTGATAGATAGAAATAGATATGCAGCTAGAAATAGATCTTTATGTATGCTCTCTATTTTTGTTTGAAACTTAGCACTAATGTAGCAGTTTATATGTTCTATATTAGATTGTTTTCTGTCTCATTTGTTTGCTTTAGTTTGTCAGGGAGATTATGACTGAACAAACATATCTTTTTATGTGAATATTTAATTAACGGTATTACTTTTTTTTCTTAAAAATGTAACTAAATAAATATACTCACTTAATATGTACAAAATGTACTCTCACTTGAGATAATCCATTCATATCTAGGTTATGGTATTATTCTACATAGGACAGGTCACCCCCTCATAGCTGCCATGTTATAATATAATATAATATAATATAATATAATATAATATAATATAATATAATATAATATAATATAATATAATAAGATATTACATTATATAAAATATAAATGTGGAATAATGAATTAACACAATGAATATATACTATTGTTTAAAAGTTTGGGGTCAGTACAATTTTTTTTTTGTTTTGTTTTTTGAGAAATTAATACTTTTATTCAGCAAGGTCACAGGTAATTGATCAAAAATGACAGTAAATACATTGTTACAAAAATTTATATTTTAATGTCATGGTTTCCACAGAAATATTAAGCGACAAAGCTGTTTTCAACATTGATAATAATAAATGTTTCTTGAGTAGCAAATCATCATAGTATGATTTCTGAAGGATCATGTGACACTGAAGACTGGAGTGATTACTGCTGAAAATTCTTCTTTGCCACCTAATAAATATATTAAAATAGAAAATTGTGATTTTAAATTGTAATAATATTTCAGAATACTACTGTTTTTACTGTAACTTTTGTAATTGTGCATTTGTAAATGTATTTTTGTGTAATTTTAGTAATCGTATACTGTTAGTGCTTTCAAAGATGTCATAATTCGTTTTGGCTCCTCTTGTCTATTAGTCAATCATTGAGCATGTGTATGAGTTCTGCTGTCTCTCTGCTGGCAGTAATCGAGGTCGCCTCAGGAGAGTACGGTGATCTGAACCCTGTGCTCTTCGAGGCGGTTCAGGGAGGCCTGTGCTCAGATGAGGGAAAGAAGAATTCCAGTGACAAGAACGACGCCACCACATCCTGTCCCACCCAGTGTTACAATGTGAGCAATGGACACACACTCTCAAACACAAAATCTGTCTGTTTATCAGTCTCTGACCCGCCCACCTCAATTCTTATGTGTATTCGTACAGGAGTCAGGCTACATTGAGAAACACACTTTTGCCACCAGTACCCTCACACAGTTCTGCATCCTCTTCAAGAGAACCTTCATCACTATATGCAGGGACATGGTAAGAATTGTCCTCGATTGTTATTGGCTGTGCCTAATATATTTAAGGCTAAAGAAATGCAATGACAAAACAATGTCTGTGTTCAGGTATTAACACACCTGAGAGTGATGTCACACCTGTGTATTGGTGTGCTGATTGGTCTGCTGTACCTAAACATTGGGAATGATGCCAGCAAAGTGTTCAACAACACTGGCTTCCTGTTCTTCTCCATGTTGTTTCTCATGTTTGCTGCACTCATGCCCACCGTCCTGACATGTAAGGCATTCTGTGTGTTTGGTTGTGTGTTCTTGATTCTTTATGAGCATGGAAAATAGATTTGACATGAGTGATTGCTAAGTCTTTTTTGGTTTGTGATGGATTAGAAGCACTCATATTGGCTTGATTGAGAGTTATGGTCTTTACAGAATCAGTGGAGCAAATTGAGTTAGGCACTGATGCAGTGATGTATTTCCCTCGCAGTTCCACTGGAGATGCCTGTGTTTATAAGGGAGCATCTTAATTACTGGTACAGTCTAAAGGCATATTACCTGGCCAAGACCATGGCTGACATTCCATTCCAGGTACTCCTGTTTCTTTATCTTTACATGTTATCATGTTAAATCAAAGGGAGGGGCCACTGTTCTAACTGATTGGAAGGACTTGGAAGGTTGGCATGTGAGGGGACGAGCATTTCTAAATGGACGGGGGACATGTCAACCAATGCTTTGCTGTGTCTGTCCCACTTTTCAAATCATTCCATGTGCCCCAGGTAGAATCCAAATGTCAGAATATGAGTGCTCCTCTCTCTTTTCCAGATAATTTGCCCAATAATGTACTGTAGTATAGTATACTGGATGACAGAGCAGCCTCCAGAGGCAGGCAGATATCTGCTCTTTATGGCCCTGTCCACCTCCACTGCCCTAGTGGCTCAGTCCCTGGGGCTTCTGATTGGAGCTGCATCCACCTCGCTACAGGTAGGAGGACTTCAAAACAGTTGTGGTAACATGCAAAAGTTTGTGGTCAGTAAAATTTTTATGTGTATTTATTTATTTTGATGTATTTTATGCTCACTAAAACGTCTTCATTTTGTTGAAAATACAGTAAAACTAATATTTTAAAATATTATTACAATTAAAAATAAAACTTATTTAATATATTTTGAAATGTGTTTTATTCCTGTGATAGCAAAGCTGAATTTTTACTCTATTACTCCAGTCTAAAGTGATCATTAAGAAATCATATGTTGGTTCGGTGCTCAAGAAACATTTCTTATTACTATTATCAATGTTGAAAACAGTTGTGCTGCGTAATATTTTTGTGAAAACTGTAATAATTTTATTTCAGGATTCTCTGATCAAAAGAACAGCATTTATTTGAAACGGATATCTTTTTTAACAGTGTAAAAGTTTTACTGTCACCTTTGATCAGTTTAAAGCATTAAAAATAAATCTTATTGACCACAAACTTTTGAACAGCAGCTTATTGGATTGCATATACATTTTCTATGTAATTTTAATAATACATAGTAATTTAAACTTCATGTCGGAGTCATGTGCCAAAGCAAAAAATAGGTATGTAAATAAAATATGTATAGTTTAATCTGCTGTACCCTGTATATGTAGTTATACAAAAAGGAAAATGTACTTGTACATGTAATACACAATGAGAAAATAATAATATTTAGTTTTAATGTTTTTTTTTTGTTTTGTTTTTTTTGAGTGTGTTATGTTAAAATGAATTCAATTCAGCATTAAGCACATTTAATTAATATTTTAAAGCATTAGTTCACCCAAAAAATGAAAATTCTGTCATTAATTACTCACCCTCATGTCGTTCCAAACCCATAAGACCTTCGTTCATCTTCAGAACACAAATTAAGATATTTTTCAGTCAGTTGAGTTGCTGTCTATGCAGGGTCAGAAAGCTCTCGGATTTCATCAAAAATATCTTAATTTGTGTTCTGAAGATGAACGAAAGTCTTACTGGTTTGGAACAACATGAGGGTGAGTAATACATGACAGAATTTTCATTTTTAGGTGAACTATCCCTTTAATTTTGACAGACTTAAAAAATAAATTCCCCTGCTTTAACACACACTTTTTTTTTTTTTTCTCTTTTGCAATTTCAGGTTGCCACATTCGTAGGTCCAGTCTCTGCCATCCCAGTCCTTCTGTTCTCAGGCTTCTTTGTTAACTTTGACACCATCCCCAAATACCTTCAGTGGAGCTCCTATCTGTCATACGTCAGGTCGGTCAAGAACCATGACAAGGACAGTCCTAAACAGGCGATCATCTCACAGAAAACTCACACTCACACACTGATGTCTTCCTCTGCAGGTATGGCTTTGAGGGCGTGATCCTCTCCATCTATGGCATGAACCGCTCAGAGCTGGAGTGTCCTGGCGTGGTGTGCAAGTTCCAGAAACCAGTGGAGGTGCTGCAGCTGCTGGATGTGGAGGATGCTAAGCTCTACGTGGACTTCATGGTTCTGGGGGTCTTCTTCTTGGTTCTGAGACTCGCCACTTACCTAGTTCTACGTTATAAAGTCAAGTCAGAGCGTTAGGGCCAAAACTCATCATCAGACATACATTTAATTTCACAAACACATAAACTCTCATAAATGCACATAATCTTTTTGCAATGGACACAGAAACCAATGCACATTGATTACGGGGCCATTGTTTGGCAGTGCAACATTTATCCTCAGTTTTTGTTACTTGAAAAATAGTTTTGATTCTCTAAGTATAGAATAGTAAATAATATATAAATTTTTCGTTTTATTTAGTTTTCAATTTTGAATGTATTCCATGCAGTAACGGTGTAAATGCATTTAGCCCTAGACTGAACTTTGAAGCATGAGTTTATTGACAGGACTGTTTTTACAATATTTACAATGACAATACCATAACAGCCCCCAATAGCATGTGGATTGGCCAACAGCCAACATGCGAGTCTATTTATGCCATACTGAAGGATCATCACACTATCGTCTCACTGTTAGTGTATTTCATTCAGACTGAAGAACATTGAGGATGTCATCAAAATGTGTTTCGGAGGATAGTTCACTGCATGCTTGGGGCACTTTAGGACATGCAAGCAGCAGAAGCGAGAACTATGTGTGAGGCGTTCGGGATATTACAGATTATAAGAATGAATCGTCCAGCCAGCGTATCTTCAATTCCATTTTTTGTCTTCCCACAATGCACAGTGTTTAAGGAGAATAATATCTTCTGCGACCTGCTGAATATTAAGACTTTCATGATCTCCCAAAGCAATTCTGGGCAATGCATCAACGTCAACCTAAATCTAACCATTTGAGGAATGTTGCAGCAAGAGCCCTTGATGTGAACTGCCTATCTTTTTTTTTTTTTCAGAGGGGCAACTGGAATTCCTTGCTTGAGAAGCATTTTGGCATTTTGTCAGTATACATCTGTCCTGTTACCTTGAATTCTCTGACAACTGCCTTTGTGGTATCCTGAGAGAGAAACAGACAATAGTTTGTGGGCTTTTGCTCTCTCGTTTTCATCAGGAGGGATCAAACCTTGAACTTGTACAGTACAAAAAACAGTGACCAAAAATATGAAGAACTCAATGTGAATCGGCTAATCACAAAGCACCACTGAATTGACTGCATTTAGCCAAAAACGACACATATCAAATGTCAGAAACTCATTTGCAATCCTAATCCTATTGAACATCTCATGCAAACAACCATTACTGTCTAAATAGGAGTCGCTGGCCTGTTTCTTTCTGCTTCTTTTGTGACTGTTCCCTGGACACTTAATCTGGGATGTCAGGACATTTGTGGTTAGTTGCAAGTGACACAATCATATACCTGGAGAGAGATGCTGGATGAACACTTTATGCCATCTTCAGTGGTGTGGTGTGCTTTTCGGGATGGATAAATCTGTTGTTTGCACCTGTATGTACACTTCCTCCTCCCTGCTTCTCCCCTCTAGCAGCCAGGCTATTCAATACCGCAATGCAATGCAAACATCTTCACAACTGACTCAGTGTTACTCTGGAAATCTTTCTGAGTCCTGCTGTGTGTTATGTCCTAATATAATGAAGGCTACTAATAATCTGAGTATATACACAAAGAAAAGTATATGTGTTATGCTTTAAGCAAGATTGTAAATACATGTATGCATTTTTGTTGATGCTGTTTTATTGGAACTTTTCTGGACATTCGTTTGTAATTAATTTTATTTTTATATCCGTAAATATGACATGCAATTCTGGAAAAGGGAGTGTTGTGACTGGAAAATGCATGACAAATTTGAAATCAAAACACAAGATGCTGTGACTGAGGAATTTATGTTGCAGATGTGTTGTAATCCAAAAAATACTCCCAAAATGATTGAATAATCTGCAGTGGGTTAATTTTAGAACATCTTTATTTTGTTTTAGAATGTTACCATTGGGCAAGTTGACAGTGAGCATTGTGAGTAGTAAAAATGTGATATACAGGCTTTGATACATACAGGAAGTCGGCATTCAAAAAAAGTCAGTAGCATTTAGTTTTAACACGTAGTACTGTAAGGTACGATTGCTCTTTTTCTAGAACAATCTGTCCGCCAAAACATTGCACACAGCTTTAAAGATGATCTTTTGGTCATTCTGCAATTGAAGAATTGCTGCTCCAAAATGATTTTTGCTTTTTTTTGCCACATAGTATACCCAGGAAAAAAACTAGGTCAGCTCTTGGTTGTGGATGTTTTCGGGGCACAAGCTCCATTTTCAGAAGAGCTGCTTTAGAGCAAGGGATCAATGAAGCTATTAGCTGCTCAACAGTCAACAATCAAGTATTCAATATTGCTTGATGCTAACCAATCAGCAGCTGCTTACACAAAGAGTGTTCTATATTCTATTTCCCTTTGAGTCATCGGAGAGTTTTAGAATAAGGAAATGTTCACCATCAAGAATCTGTCTTCTAATGGTACACAGACATCTAGTGTAGAGAGTTGGGTAATAGCAATAGTATTGTTCTGTGCCTAGTGAGTGATATTTCCTATCTAATCCTTGAATATTCGATATATTTCCGGTGGTTGTCTGTCAAATCTCCATTGTATACAAATAATTTTGAGTGTCTGTGTAATTAGTATGTTTCGATATGGGTTTCTGTATGTGGAGTCTTAGCTGGAAGATTTTGAGAGACACCCGGATGAGATCATATTTCACACACTCATTTAATTATGTTAATTTCTCTTTAAGCAAAATCACGTTCTTTGTTGTGCAGCATGCATGCCTTAAATAAAAAGCCTTTGATGGTTCTCTCTCAGATTGGAAAATAAAAAAGATAAGCAGGTAAAGTGCAAATCAATATGCAAGATATTGAAAAAAACTTTTGTTAATTCAGTTTTATGTATGAAAACATTCTACAAGGTTTTGGCTTGCACAACAGATGTGCAGAGAACAAGAGCATATAATGCAGTTTGCTTCCCAGTTTTGCTGCATAATTATTATATTTGCCTCATCAAAAATTCAAGTTATGTGTGCTAAACCATGTCCAAATGATTATAATAAATGCATTTATATATTACCTACACCTAATGATTTCTGTCTCTGTAGTAGTCCGGGCTACACATATTTAAAATACTCTGTAAACACTTCATGGATTTTTTTTTAGAAAATATTATTGTTTTACATTTGACTTTCTAACCCTGCAGTAAATTTGATTTAGGACAGCCTGCTTAAAGGGATTGTCCACCCAAAAATTACAATTCTGTCATCATTTACTCATACTCACCCTTGTGTAGTTCCAAACTTGTATGACTTTCTTTCTTCTGTGGAACACAAAATAATATATTTTGAAGAATGTTGGTAACAAAACAGTTTTGATTTGCACTTCCATTATATTTTTGACCAAAAATAAATGGAAGTCGATAGGAACTGAAACTGGTTATTAGCATTCTGAAAAATACATACAAGTTTGGAACAACAGAGTGAGTAAATTATGACAGAATACATTGAATTTCACTGAATATTCAGAGTGTAAATGACACTTTTTTGAATGTGTGTTGTTATGAATCAAAAGTAAATAATATAGCATAAGTGTCATCTAAATGCTTGGTACTGCTGCCAGTGATATTACCATCAGGACCTCTGATTGTATTAGTTTCCCTTACAAAACAAAAATATATGGGAATATACTGCAAAATATAATGCGATATATTACATAATACATTTCCATATATAGGTAAATAGTGCTTATATTTTTTCAATATACTGCAATACATGCATTGACCATGTATGGTTATATATTGATACATATAAAAATATTTAGAAAAGACAAAAATAGCATTACATGTAATGCTCATAATGTTTTATCCTTTATTGTGCACATATATTGCACATAAATGTTCCCATATAAATGTGAATGTATGTACACACACATATATATATACACACACACGTTCACTGAATGAGTTACAGCAGATTTCTAGTCCTCAGCATGCTCTGCTTCTGACAGTTAAAGGAGAGTAAATCTTAAAGTTAAGTGTTATTTCATGCATTTTGCTCAATATTAATATAGTGGGAGATCTGTTTAATGTTATTGTTTAATGTTCTATTATTTTGGATGTTTTGCATGCTGGGATCAGCATGGTTTGCTGGCCTCCAACATGGGATGGTGGTTTGCTGGTCCGCAGCATGGGAATCAGGTGTGCTGGTGGACCAGCATAAGGTATGTTTTGCGCACTGGGACCAGCTTGGAATGCTGGTGGATCTTTTGGGTGCTGGTATGATCCTAGCAAAACCACAACAAAATTCATGTATGCTTTTCTTAGTGTGTTCATAAATAAATAAAGACAGATTATTCAATTAATTTTAAGAAATTATTATAAGAAAAACGCATGATGCAGGTTACATTTTAATGGGACAGCAAAACCCTCAGTGTTAAATGCTGCTCATTTTTCAAATGGTCCCACTCCATTGAGTAAAAGTAACACTGAACCAGTGTTGCAGTTAGTGAAATACAGTGGATTCTTTTTAGAATACTGACCATTAGTGATGATGACACTTGCAGTTAACAAGCAGAATCACTGAAGATAAGAGGAACAAGAACAGAACAAAAGAGAAGAGACGAACTGACAGCACAACTTCAACTGACAGTAAAAGATTATGAGATGCATTATTTGAATGCTTGGCCAAAGAGATGTGTCTTTAATCTAGATTTTAACAGAGTGTGTCTGAACCCCGAACGTTGCAAGTGAAATCAATATCTCACCAGAGCATGCTTAAACAAAGTCAGAATCAGAATGAGCTTTATTGGCAGGAATGTTTACACATACGAGGAATTTTTTTTGTGACAGAAGCTCCACAGTGCAACAGAATGACAGTGACAGGACAAAAATAGATAATAAACAGATAATAAAAGAAATTAGAACAAGTAAATCGGGAATAACAATATACAAATTGACAATTGTATGTACAGGTATATTACAATAGACAGTTTTGTATGTACACTTGGCCCTTGGTTAACTTTGGTTAAATTAATTCTACTTCAGTAATTGTTGAAAGTGTATGCTATCATTATTTTTTTTACAATATTCCATGCTCCTGACTGTAATGACATATTTTTTACTATGTACACTTTTTGGAATCAGTGACTGACAGCTGTATTTTTACACATGAGCTCTCAAATCAGCATTAAAGTCTTTAAAATCAGCAATTTGCAATTTTGAACTTTCATTATCATTCTTTGCATAAGGGTTGGTCTCAGAATGTCCTTTAGCCCGTCTCAGATTACACTGGTTTCAATATTCTTCTAAGTATCCTGATTACACTCTCTCAGAAAAGATAAAAAACTTTAATCTTAGCTGAGCCTTTCTTTTCATGGCACATTTGCAATTAGCAGGTTAGCACTGTGTCCTTCAGAGAGGAGACATATTGACAGCTCTTGATAACTATGGAGTCTTCTCTCCTACCCACCTTCCATCTTGCTTCCCCTCATAGGCCTTCCATCTTCCGTGTCTTATATTACCTAGATATTCACAGTTTGCTGTTCTTAAGCAATTGCATATGTCAATGAATAGTCCTTGCAATAGGAACATGCAGTAACGTTTTGTGAGAGATTTTGTTGTGTTCACTGCTGGTGCAGGTGTGAGATTTATAGAGAGAATGTCTGTGTTTGGGTTTTACACCCAGGGGTCAGGAACAAAATGCCCCTCTTTGTGAGCACACAGTCAGATTAACCATTAAAAGTGGAGCTGGACAAAGAACACATGAGAGAAGTATATCAGCTCAATGTGTTCCTGAGATTTACATCTTCCACCGACTCTGCTATAAGACAAAGAAACAGCTCAGGTACCTCTGGCTTACCTTTTTTATTCTTCCTCACTGTTTTGAAGTTTTGTACTATGTTTAAACTTTGTTTTCATCCATTTATTTTAATGAAATCTGTACACTGCATACTGATGCTCATTGTTAAATCTTTAATTGTAAAAATGTAGGAGGAAAAAGGCTTGAGGTTAGTTTGAGTGGAATTTATGCAAAAACTGTTGTAGTATACCTGCATGGTCATGGATAATCCTAAATGAATGTATTTTATTTAGGGTTGCAAAAAGGTGGAAAATTTCCAGTAAATTTTATTCACTGGGTGTGGCAGAGAGGAGTGGGCTCAAAGATGGGGACCGCCTGCTTGAAGTCAATGAGATGTTTGTTGACAATGTGGAACACATGGAGGTGAGAGGTCATGACCTTTATTTTGCAATTACTTTATGTTTTTTACTGTACAAGCTACAGAAATGATTTTTTCTCGTGTGTGTCAGGGTTTGTAACCGAGTGCTTTATTATGTTTGTCTCACTCTCAGGTGGCCCGTAGGATTCAGGTGAGTGGATCACAACTCTGCTTCCTGGTGTTAGATGAAAAGGCCTACAAGCTGGCTGTGTCTGAGGGTCGTGACCTTAGAGAGCTGGCTAAAGCTAGCCGTGGGGAAGGATGGAGACCTCCTCGTCTCTGCCACATCACAAGAGATGCACCTGGCCTGGGCCTCAACATACAGCTGGTGGAAGGTAAGAGCTACAGTATTCTCATAGATACATATAAAATAAACGTTTTCAAAATCAGTCTTTTTAGCAATGCTGTTTGTTTGTAATGTTCTTTTTAAAAGAATGGAGGCTGGAAGTAAAGTGTGCAATTTATGTTTTATCTGTGATGTAGGTGAGAAAGGCAAATTCACAGTAAGTCCAGTGAAAGGAGGTGCTGCAGAGAAGGCAGGAGTGAAGAAAGGGGACCGACTGATCTGGATAGATGGCGCCATGGCCTCTGAACTCACACACTCTGCTATCAGCAAAATGGTAAGCATGGACTTGTTTCAGATATAACGTAAAAAAAATATCCTGTTAAATGTATGGTTAAAAAAACAGCTGTGGTTGTCAGAAATTGACTGTAAAAAATATAGTGACAATGTTTCAGATATTACAGGATGGTATATTGGTACCTGTATGTTTTACAGCTTAACCACATATTTCATCAAGTGATATAATGCCAATATACCATTGTATAATCTATTTGAATTACCAAAATCTGCTTTTTATCCTAAAAATGTACTAATAACTCCCATAATAATACAAGTGATAAAATAGACAGCCACATGATGAATCAGGATTCATTGTAAGTAGCCTGTCCCTACACAGATCATACGCACAAAGACAAAACAACATCAGGATAACACGCAAAACTTAAATAATGCAATAAACATGAACTAAATAAAAGAAAATGTAACAAAAAACATCATAAAGTATGTTACTGATTACTATATAAATGCATAAATAAATATATCATGTGATGTGTCACACAGTGACTTCTGGGAATGTCCTTTTTACTGCATTTTACATTATTTTACAGTAAAATTATTTAGTGCAATGTTAAATCATTTACAATTTTTCACTGTATATGGTAAGGTAACTTACAATTAACTAATCAACAGTCTGCTGTGTCAAACTCATGTTATGGGCAGCATTTAGATCTTTTATGGTGTTATGGTGTACTTTCATCTTAAGTGATGATATTTCCAGGTAAAGAAGTGCAGCAATCACATGACAGTGCTGGTGATTGACAGTGACAGTGAGAAGAGTTATGTCCGTAGGAAAATGCCCGTTCTCCCAGCCATGGCTGATGCAGAGAACATGCCGTATCGACCTTGCACACTGCATCTGGTATTGGGGCCGGAAGGATATGGCTTCCTGCTCAGGCAGGAGAAGACTGGAGCAGGACGCACTGGTGAGAGGCAGCCACACACTTTGACATGCTAATTCATACTCTGGCATACAGCCACTCGAATGGATTGCAGTCTATATTTCTGTTTGGTTTTACAGTCCACATGGTGAGAGAGGTGGATAAGGGCAGCCCTGCTGA
>NW_015557097.1:154401-177537 GCF_001515605.1 Sinocyclocheilus anshuiensis | reverse complement strand
TGCTGAACTGGGAAGTGTTAAAGAAGGTGAGATGCTTCTTGAAGTGAATGGAGAATCCACAGAGTCACTGAGTCATAATGAAGTCGTCAGCAAAATCAGACAGAGTGGACAGCAGGTCACCCTCACAACTACGCCACCTCAGGGCCAGGACTTCTACACTAAGGTGAATATACAGAGTGAGCAAATAAATACTAATATGGGGGAGATTCTTCAGTTAAGGGCACTTTGGACCTCTTAAAATTGATTTATCAAAAGTTAAGAATAAAGGAATAAAGATCTGGAATAAAGTAATAAATATCTGATTATGGACTTGATCAACCAAAGTGGATATCAATATAGTGTGTGATGATGTGGATATTTGATATTGTGTGTAATGGTAAAGCCTGGATTTTCTAAAACAAAGCCTTAGCAGTCAATGCAACTTAACTTTGAAAAAAAAAAATTGGTTCTCAATTTCTAACCCATTTGGTAATCACACTTTATAAAATAGTTATGATATATAGATATGTGCATCCTTGTTACTTCTCATTTACATCATAACCAAATATTTTATTTGATAAAAACTGAATTGTTCTTTAAGATGCTCGATGTAATCTTAATAACAGAAGTATTGGTGACAGCAATTCTTTGTTACAGAAAAAAATTGTACACAAATAATATTAAATGAAAATATATACCTATTTTTAAATGATTAAAAATCATTTTGATTTAAACTTATGATACTATTAAAAAAATTTAAAGAGAATAAAATCTATCCTATAGCATTAGCTACGAACTGATATTTGTTTTTAAGTTCCCCTAACTGAAGAATCACGCTTAGACACATTGATAATTCAATATAAAAGAATGAATAATAATGAATAAAAGGATGAATACATCAACAAATGTTCATCCTTTTGCTTATGCCTGTTTGTCTCCTTGTCTGTTAAATGTCATATACTACTTATTCTCAGTTGGGCCTGTCTCCCTTGCTGTTCTGTGAGAATGTTACATCTGGTAGCCCTGAGGAGCAAAAGGAAATCCCAGTGATGCTGAAGCCTGCAGTGCCCCCTGTTGAGCCTCAGGAGGATATGCAGATCAATCCGAATGTTAGATGCTGTATTCTGGAGAGGGGCTCTGCCGGTTTTGGCTTCCATTTGGCCTGCGTCCATCAGAAACCTGGCACCTTCATCAGCCAGGTACAATGAAGCCCATTCACTGCCAAATCAGCCTTTAGACGATACTGACTTCAGAGGTGAATAGAAATGAAGCATTGTTCGGTGGGGATTCTTCACAGAAGTATACGCTTGGAAAATCAGCCTTAGGCCACATATAGTGGACTGAATATAATATCCAGGGTGTCATCTGTTAGAAATTATAGAACACTAAAAGTAAAATATATATCATTGCATGTAAATATGAACAACAAACGTTTCTTTTATAATGACAGTATATATTATTTTACATTTTCAGGTAGCAGCAGAAGGCCCAGAACAGACTTCAGGTCTCCTTCAGGGTGATGTGGTGGTGGAGGTGAATGGACAGAACGTGGAGAAAGAGTCTGTGGAGGATGTGATCTTACATGTGAAAAGAGGAGGAGACACTCTTTCTTTACTAGTAGTAGATCAGAAAGGTTATGACTGGCTGAAGAAAAATGGGAAGCCAATCACTGTGAACAAACTAGCACCGATCTCTGAGGTACGCAATAATGTATAGCTTACTGATTAATTGCATTAAGTGTGATTAGCCTATATCACACAAAACTCAAAAGCAAAAGCATCATTCATCACATGCACTTTATTTATAAATTTTTTTTTGTTCATGTATTTGTTACAGGTGGAGGAAAACCTATCAAGTGCTGCTGAACCACCAATACTGAAGACTGATGACTTGTGTGATGTCCAGACTAATAGTCCACCTAGTGGTGATGGCCATTAAAACAAGTGCTTTGAGAATGATGTTTAAATAATTTCACTGGGTAGCTAATTTCTATGACCAACATTGCCTAAACCTTGGGAATCATTCCCTTGCACATAGTCATAATCGTTAAGAGTGCTGTGAATACAGTAAAAGTTATATCTCTGGATGTAAAAATACAGTATGCATAGCAGGAACACAGAAATGAACAGAAATGAAAAATGTTCATTTCTGTGTCTCTGAGAATTATTATCTAAGTACTTTAAAATGTGTTCACTGTGTGTTCTGCCAGGTTACGACATATGAAACTACCATATCAGGATTGTCATTTTGATCCTAAATAGCCTAAATAACAATGAGGTCATATGTATTTTTCTTTTTTTTCCCCAAATAAAAAATGTAAATATAATAATATTACAAATGAAAAATAATGTGTGATAAATGTCTCTGATTCATCATAAATGATATTTCAGGAACATATTTTTGTGTGTTCTTGTCCTGACCTAGGCCACTGATAAATACTACATTAATAATTAATAATAAGTAAATATTTACACTATTTGCCTTAACAAGACTGATACATGGAAGATAATATAGCCCTTTATACAGTCCTTTAGCATTAGCACTTATTTAAGCCGCCATTATTTATAGCTATGAAAAGCATTTAATACCGTATTTAATTTTGGATAAAAATATTTTATTTTCATAAACATACTTTTTTCATTGTTATAACACTGAGGTTATATAGATTATAGATATAGATATATACATATATGCTATATAGATTTTTCTTTTAAAATACATCATGCTCGCAATTTCAGTCAGGCGTATATTCTGCCTCCTCGATCGAAGGTCCTTCGCTGGAGGTGACATTCATTGAAGGGCCCCGGTTTGTGGAGAGAAGCGGCGAATAAACCTTCACAGTCACAGAAATCATGGCCCAGGCGGTACAGAAACTTGTGGCTAAAGTGCCAACGTTGGTCGGCGGTAAGAATAATCCCATTTTCCTCAAGCTATAGAAGATGTATTTCTTCGAAAGATTTGTTTTGAGCTGCGTGCTTCTGGTTTCCGCAGCTGTTAGAACAGGCCGCGTAAATGAGCAAATCACGCATTAGATCAAACATTACAGTTACTATGTACACAGCAAGTGTAGTGATACGCTGACTTTTCGTGCTAGCAAATGACCAACAATTGTGTTAGTTAATGGTCTAGTGTTTTACTCCGTTTATAGCTGACACAATTCATTCTGAACGCGCACTACAGCAGCATTATGCTGAAGCTGACAGAACTGAACATTCGCCCAATGTCAACGTGTGAAGATACATTCAAATCAAACACTTAGATTTTTCCTATGGCACTGGCTTTGTAAAGTTTCCTTCATAAATGTAAATGTGACTTATATCTTGTGTATGTTTTCTTGATCAACGACTGTAATGATATTACAGCCGCTGTGAACTACTCCAAGCCCCGGCTAGCTACATTCTGGTATTACGCCCGTGTGGAGCTGGTGCCTCCCACCCCTGCCGAGATCCCCAAGGCCATCAGCGGCTTCCAGGATGTCCTCAAGGGCTTCCAGTCAGGACGGCTCGGTCAGACCACAGTCAGGGTTAGTATGGATTGAATTGTTTAAATTTTGTTTTGCATTTAAAATTGAACTTTTCCTTGAAGTCTGACAATGTTGGCACAAAATAACTACCTTAAATGTATTATCCAAAACACATCTGCTTTGGGAGAGGCACAGCTGTCATATTTCAAATATGTATTTGTCTAAAGGCCCAGGTATACTTCACTACTTTCCGCGTTCCTTTCCATCTCGCGCACAGCCGCGTCCGCACAGCTTTCAAATGGCACTTTTCCACTGCATGGTGCATACGGTTCACTTTTGGGGGGTTTTCCACTGGGTACAGTACCTGGTACCTGGTACTTTTTTTAGTACCACCTCGGTTGGGGTTCCAAGTGAACCGTACCGTTACCAAAACGTGACGTGTAAACTCTGCTGATCACGGATCTGCCGGAGAGAATTGTCACTACCTGCGTCACTGAACTTGACACGACACAAATGCAACAGAACCGCTAGATTTAAATCAGCACAGCCAGCGAAGGATCAAACTAGGGATGCTCCGATCCGCCTTTTTTGCCTCCGATACCGATTCTGATACCTAGGGTTCGGTATTGGCCGATACAGATACCGATCCGATACCAGTGACGTTTTTTTCCCTCATTTAAATAAATGTAGAATTTATATATCTCTGTGTGTGGAACTGATAATCATTCTTTCACAATCTACTAGATACAGACTACTTCATTATAAAGAAAAATAAACAATAAATATGAAAAAATATAGGCCTATGTATATTTATAATCTGACAAAAATTTATCATAAACTAGGTTAGTGCATTAACGACATGTGAATAATCCCGCCCACTCTAAAGCGGTACTGAACTGCAGTGGAAACGCAAACCGAGCCGTGCCATACTGAGCCGTGCCGAGTCGTACCACGCAGTGGAAAAGCACCAAAAGTGTACTCAACCGCGGATGAGTGCGGACGGACGAGCTCGACACAGGCGCAGTACCACCTACTTGACTTGCGCTTTGTCTCAACTTTCACTTCGCGCATGCGCTGTTGTACGCGGACGGGGTGCGCAGCTGTCCGCCAGGCCTTCTGATGACGAAAATGACGTAATGCGGACGGCCGAAGTATACTTTGGCCTTAAAGTCCCCATGAAATCAAAATTAAAGTTGTTTGGGTGTTCATATCAATATGTTAGTCTTAAGGTTATCTATAAGGCAGTGTGCTCCAAAGCAGTGACAATAAGCATTAGAGATGTAAGGGCCTTCTGTAGCGAATCGATGCATTTTTGTAAGAAAAATATCCATATTCAAAACGTAATAATCACTTTAATGTAGCTTGCGCTCACTGTTGTAAACAGAAGCAGTTCCGGGTTGATGACTTATGAGGTCAGCGCTGCGCATGTGCCTGTGAGACGCGTGAAAACCAACGTTTGTTAACAGGAGCGAAGGAAGCAAAGTTTCCTTACTTTAGCAAAGGATAACCAGTCTCCTCTTGGCTTATATTGAAATCCTCCGACATTCTTCTTTACAATTCCTCGGTTTGTACTTCTAATTCGTGACTCCTTTGTTCACCCCCCGGAGCCGTGTGAGACACTTTTTTTTATTTTTTTTTATGGATGGGTGCTTTTTATTTAACTTGTTTTGGACTGAAGCATGCAACACCCACTGAGTGCCATAAAACAGCTTGAAAGATCAAAGACAATTTTTTATATAACTCCGACTGGATTCGTCTGAAAGAAGAAAGTCATATACACCTAGGAAGACTTGAGGGTGAGTAATTTATGGGCTAATTTTCATTTTTGGGTGAACTAACCCTTTAAGGCCCTGTCCACATGAACGCGGTTATTTCTAAAACCGCAGCTTTTTCTACGGGGTTAGGCCGTTCGTCCACACGCAAACGCAGCACCAGTTCACTAAAACCGAACATTTTTGAAAACGCCTGCCAGGGTGAAGATTTTCAGAAACTCCGGTTGCAGTGTTATCGTGTAGACAGCGAAACCGGAGTTTTTGGCTTGTGACGTCGGCGCCTGCGCTGTTATCTCCGCCTACTGGAGACTTTTTCAGGCTTCTGGTTGGTCAACATGGCTTTACGGTTGAGATTATATCGCCACCTGTTGGTTTGACATGCTCTTGACAGTGCTTCATAGCATGCGTTTGCGTTTTCATGTGGACGGAGATTTTTTTTAAAAACTAAAGGAAAAATTGTGCACTATGCATATGCTAGTGTTGTTAGCCACCATGTTTGGAAAGACTTAAAGGGATAGTTCGCCCAAAAATGAAAAATTCTGTCATTTGCATATCCTCAGGTTGTTCCAAACTTGTATGAATTTCTGTCAGCCGTGGACACAAAAGATATTTTGAAGAATGTTGGTAACCAAACAGTTGATGGTAGCAATTAACTTCCGTAGCATGGAAAAAAAATACAATGGAAGTCCCTGCCTACCATTTGGTTACCAACATTCTTTAAAATACCATCTTTTGAGTTCAAAACAAGAAAAAAACTCGTACAGGTTTTGAAGTGGAGTCATTTTAGGGAGAACTATACATTTAACATTTGAATTAAATTACAGCATGCAAATATTTTAGGAAAAAGTTCTCTAAACCTGTTCCTTTTAAACATTTTAAATAAAACATTGAAGCACTTGCTGCAGTTCAAGCATAGCATTTTTTTCTAATAATAATTGTATTTTCTAGTAAATAAAAGCTTGATTAAGCTATTTTATCAGCCTGTGCCTGTTCATTTATTAAACTGAACATACACTTCTTTGTCAGAAAGTGAGGTTTAAAGGGGTCATATGATGTTGCTAAAAAAAATTGGGTGGCGTTATGCAAATCTTCCCACATCGTGACGTAGATATGTTGGGGCGTGTTAGAACGAGCCGTTTTAGGTAGGTGTGGCTGACTCTTAACTTTTATAAAGAATATCTCTTTGGATTTGAGACTTTAGTCTTTGCAACTTTACAGATCTTCTTTATGCACCAAGAGCTTGTAACACTCCAAAGAGAAAGGAAAAATTGAAATCGCATCATATGACCCCTTTAAATTGCACATTTAATCATTTTGGAAAACCTGATTATTAGTAGTTCCAAGAATATTTATGTAATGTCTCTCATCATTTTTATTTATTTGCCACAGGATGCTCTGAGGAACGGACTTGTTGCCACAGAGGTTCTGATGTGGTTCTACATCGGCGAGATCATTGGGAAGAGAGGCCTTATTGGTTATGATGTATAAATGTGGACTGTCCTGTTTGCTTGTTCTCTTTGCTGAGCTTTGTCAGTTTTCTTTATCAGATTCTTGGAATCCAGGAACTAAATAAATTAATATTATTAAAGAATGAACAGCTTTCATGCTTCTTTAATTCCAGTGGGCTTTTAATAACATGTCAGTGAGTGTACCCAGGAGAATGTTACGATGTTGCTGAATCTTAGTCTGATAGATGGTGGAATTCATGGATATAAGTTTACAGTTTATCACTTGTCAATTCTTACTTGTAGACAAAAAAGCAGAGCTCTGCACTTATAGAACACTACACTACATAACCAATGTCATTCAAAGTCTTTCATTTTTGTGTTAATGAGTGAAAGTATCTGAAAATAAAAATTGTTTTACCAGGTCAAAGTGATTTTTAATGCAGTTGTGGAGGAAAAATACAAAAGCTGAAAGAAAAATGCGTTGTAGCCTATATATTATGTGCAATATAGATTTATACAAAATTATGTAATAATTGACATTTCTTCTCGCTCCTGATTTTCTGATAGCATCCGCATAACATTTCCCAAGTATTTGTGGAACTCCTGTCGAACATCTTCAGGCTCTTCCTCAAGGATTGAGTGAATGAGAGGCAACTTGTTTAACTGTGGGGCTACACCGAGGATAAGTTAAATAAGTTTTATAATATAAATAACTTGTCATATGCAACTCTAAGCAACTTTTTTGAAGGGGTGTTCAGAAAAAAAAAAACTTTTCATTCAGTTTCAAGCCAAAAAGCAAATAAAAGCACTTGATGATCTGATGCAGCTAATGCTGTAGTGAGAAGATAAATTACCTAATGGTGGACGGGTAGTGCCAGCCCCGCTCCCTGGTTTATGATGTGCTATGAGCAGACACTGGGCATCCTGCAGTCCCTGTGAGGAGATGAATGTAGAATGCCAGGTCTCTATTTCCTTTAGATGACTGGGCACATCTGGGTTAAACACAATAACTACCCCATTGGCGTCTTTCATCAAAGCTGGCCAGCATGATTCAAATCTGTGCACGTACAATACTGAATTAATTTACTCAGAAAGAAATCAGAATTGTTTGACAACTTAAGGCTGGCTCAGGAAAAGGGATTGCATTTGGTCAACTTACTTGAAATCACCCGCACAATCCCATAGTTCCACTTCACATGCTGATTTTTTGTTGTCATTAGATAAACTCTGTGATTCAAACTCAAGTATCCTAGATGGAAATTAAATGTCGTAATTGAATTGCTAACAAAATTATAACTTTTGGCCAGGCAGCAAAAATGTGTATTTGTTGCCACAATATCTTTAAAATCAACCCACCTTACTCCTTGTGTAGGGCTGTAATCAGCTCCGATTGTTTCTGTTGTGTCAGACAGAAAACTGGCCAATACTGTTTTCCCACACTATCAATATGAAATATGAAAATCAGTGATGGACACAAATAAATAAAGATACACAGCATTCTACACACTATCAAACGATTTACCTCACTAGGTCCAATTAATAATATTTTCATCTTGAAGTATAGAGAAAAAAAAGGAAAAGGAGAAATTTTTGACTAGAGACCAATTTTTTCTAACGTAGCTAGCGAGCTAGCTTCTAAGACAACAATTTGACATTTCTATTGTGTATAAGATTAAAAAAATGAATGAAATGTAAAACGTTTGCTCAAAGTGTCAAATCAGCGCGATAATTCTACCGATAGACGTCGAAAGGCAGGTAGATGATGCACACGGTGGGTTAGGTTAGCAGCTCATGGCTAACATAATACAACTCGTTTCCAGCGATTACGCAGAAGGTAAAACACGCGTCGCAGATTCGCTAACCTTCAACATTTATTTTGAGTTCATTGAAAATACTTTAAAAATAAAAAAAATCCTGAAAACAGTAGAGATAGGCATTTAATTTGTTTAGTTTTTAGGTTGTATAAATAACTTTAAAACAACCCCTTACAAACAGAAACCAAATTTTCAAGGGAAATAATGCAAGGCTTTTGGACACTTCCACTGTTACGTTAACACGCAGTGAGCAATATTGCGGGGCATTACAACCTCTGGGGGAACTTGCCGTTAAACCAGCCTTTTATAATCGTTTTAATTTACGAACATTAATACAATTCATGAAACAGCAAAAATGTAAAGGGCAAACATATAAAATATAAAATCATTGTTTTGGCTACCCTTTTTTTATAATTAACTGTATGAAATGACTTACATTTATGAAAAAAATACTCTTTATATTTAAATATTGTTTGGACAGAATTCACAAAACAGTATTCTAACTTAAGCCATTTTGGTTTATGAAACCAACATATGTAGTATCTGTTCGTACACAGGTTTATAAACATGATCCTAAAAAGTGATTTCTAAAAAGTTGTATTTCCTCTTATAGCCACCCGAGGACACCAGACATCTGCTAATATCAGTCATGCTTGCAAAGACGCAAACTGTCCACAGTCCACAGGTTGTCTTAAAAAAAATAAAGGTGAAAGCAGAAAGCAGCTTTAACGACTAAACCGGTAAGGTAACACAAAGTAAACTGTTCAACTATCCATCTGTAGTTTATTCCAAAAACCTCAGTAACTTTCAAGGTTTGTTAACCATAACAGCGCCACTAAAAGTTTCAAGGAGTTCACACAAAAATGAAAAATTGAAGCTTTAGAAAGTGTGTCAGAAATCGTCACATTCTGGGAGAGTTCTTCTTTTTTCCTTCATAAACGTTCATGTGTTTGATTTATTCATTATCATATTTGTTCATGGTATGATGCATTACTTACTTCTGCAGTTTATATATAAACACTTTCACCACCAGAATGTTTATTCAAGCTACATAAAAAAAAAACATATTGTCAAAATAAATGACTTAGTTTGGCTGCCAATGCATGCCATATCCTCCTGACTACCAGCTATGGAGTTTTGTCCACTGTAGAGGACATTATGTTTTAGCGATTTCTCTGAGACGTTACATGTTTTTACTGTCCTGTACAGAGCACATTCAGGGCTTTTCAGAGATACCAAATGATTGGATGTTTCACCATGACCACTCCCTCTCTTTCTCTCACATTCATTTAGTGATCAAATGTAACACCCTAATGGAAATATGATAATATTTTGTAATGATCATTTAAATCTGACTAATTGACCAATTGTTTGTCATAAATCAACATCTCAGGAAAATGTTATGGGGTTTCAAATCAAAATATGACCTTCTGTTATGAAACAGGAAATCAATTTCGTACATGTCCACTGTAGAGGACACCAGGACTTAAAGAATGTTTATTACACATTTTGGGAAACACAACAAATGAATAAAGAAAAAATTATATATCAATATTATATTACTATTAGTATTTTATTACTATTAAATATTAGAAATTATTATGAAAATCTTGCTAATTATTACTCCCATTATTGCACTTATTTGTTCATTCTATGTTGCCCCAAAAACACATTAATATGCAAATTAGATACAGTTTATAGATACATTGTATATAATGGGAAAACTTGTTTATGGCCATTTTACACACATTTTGCATAAAGAAAAATGTTTTTTAAAAATATCTTTCATAACATAGTTGAGAATCGTCTTTATATAAAGTTTGGTATAAAAAAATGAAAATTGATTTCTGGTTAAAACAAAAATCCCACTCTTTTTGCCTTTTCATGTCTATTCATGTCTTTTTATTTTTTTAAAAACAGGACTTTTTAAAGTCCCCGTGTCCTCTACAGAGGACATGGCATAACATATGAATAAAATATAATTTTTCAAAAATGTTATTTTTCAAAATTTTTCTTATGCTCTAAACAATGTAATGACATGACAAAATACTAAATTCACAAAACTGTTTTTTTTCCTGGTAGTCAGGAGGATATAATGCAAACTAATGCACATTTTTTGATGTCAGCCGTCACACATGTAATAACCAACACTGCCATTTGCTGGAGAGATAAAGAAGAACAGTTCATATTACTCACCTGTCATCATCACTGATCTGCACGATAAATTCATAGTTTTCATGTGACATCAAAACAAAACTTTCCTCCACTGACCGCCTGTTATTTTTACAAAGTTTGTATTAAGTAGTAATGTATTAACATTACTATTAACAGTGATATTAAAAGGCCACATTCAGTAGGCTATATATATACTTTATTGATGATGCACATTTTGTACAGGCAAGCAGATGAACGCAAAATAAATCAACATCTCAGGAAAATGTTATGGGGTTTCAAATCAAAATATGACCTTCTGTTATGAAACAGGAAATCAATTTCGTACATGTCCACTGTAGAGGACACCAGGACTTAAAGAATGTTTATTACACATTTTGGGAAACACAACAAATGAATAAAGAAAAAATTATATATCAATATTATATTACTATTAGTATTTTATTACTATTAAATATTAGAAATTATTATGAAAATCTTGCTAATTATTACTCCCATTATTGCACTTATTTGTTCATTCTATGTTGCCCCAAAAACACATTAATATGCAAATTAGATACAGTTTATAGATACATTGTATATAATGGGAAAACTTGTTTATGGCCATTTTACACACATTTTGCATAAAGAAAAATGTTTTTTAAAAATATCTTTCATAACATAGTTGAGAATCATCTTTATATAAAGTTTGGTATAAAAAAAGGAAAATTAATTTCTGATTAAAACAAAAATCCCACTCTTTTTGACTTTTCATGTCTATTCATGTCTTTTTATTTTTTTAAAAACAGGACTTTTTAAAGTCCCCGTGTCCTCTACAGAGGACATGGCATAACATATGAATAAAATATAATTTTTCAAAAATGTTATTTTTCAAAATTTTTCTTATGCTCTAAACAATGTAATGACATGACAAAATACTAAATTCACAAAACTGTTTTTTCCTGGTAGTCAGGAGGATGTAATTATATTTTCTTTCTCACTTTCTCATCAATAACATTAGAGCATCAAGCAGTAGAAACGCCCACTATTGATGAACTATTTTATTTACCCTATAGAAAACAATTGAAGAAGTTACTTTGCATGTTTGTGAAAGTTAGTTTGCATCATATGTGAGCTGGGTGCATTTGAAAGCCTCAAGGCCAAACTGACTGACTATGTAGAACTCATGGCCTAGTGGCCTACATGACTGCACTTATGAATAGAGAATACAGAAGGAAGTACCAAAGATGGGAGATGCGAGATAATGCAGAAATAGATCATGTGTGTAAAATTTATTAAAATCCTAAAATGTATATGCCTCTGCAACCTTGGGCACCCGGAAAGTGGTAGATAAAAGAAGTTAAAATCTCTTGAAAAACAGACTAGCAGGTGGTTTTCTACAATGAAAGCAAGCATTATGAAAACTAATAAACACTTGTGGAAAAGTACTGGGAATGACGTATCAAAGAATGATCTGAACGCTCATTGGACAGTGACCGATAATGAAATTGTACAAAGATGGTAGTCTGGACAGAGACAGATTTAGATGTTCTGTAGGCATCTCGGCTTTGTTGTCTTCTTGCAATAAAGTCTAATTTTGACTTCTGGAACTCTGCCTCCTGAGCATTGTTTTTGCAAGACAGAAAATACTTTTCTCAATTCATTATGCAGCATTCATTCAAAATCACCACTTGGTATAACTGTCTAAAAATTGATCACATATTGTGAAAGTCAGAAGAGGTTTGGCAATGTAATGTTCCTCATACTTTAAATATGTGTAATGTGTTAACTAAGATGATTTTTTTATGTGGTGGTTTCAGCAGCAAAAACACAAGACTATGTTTACTAAAAGATATATGATCACATTTATTTCATCAGAGACCAGTATGTATTACAACTTTAAAACTTTATTGAAATATGAAGAAGCCGTTGATGAATAATGTTGCTTTACAATGACTTTTGGATACACACATGTTGAGAATTCCATATAATATTAACTGAAAATGTTTCTTCATTTATTTAAGAGAATATTATATAGTTTGCGCTTTGCAGGATCATTACTAAAAAAAAAAGATATAATTCTTCCAGAACCTGTAAAACGACAGCTGACAAATGGCATTCAGCATAAAAGACAGAGTTAAAAAAATATATATATATAAAATTGAACAACAGAACAAAGAGCAAAATTGTCTGTCCCTCACTTCAGATTATTCATGAAAAGCACACATCTCATGTAGTGTTCATTTTAATTGGCAGATCTTGACTGATGTTCCAACCCCAAACCCAGGATAGAGGGGCTCAGTAAATGTGGTCTCGAAACGATGCAGACGTGTCATAGTCTCACCAATACTATAGAAGGCCAACAGCCCTGCAGAGTGGTCCAGAAAGACCCCTATTCTTGAAGAGTGAGGGCCGCTAACAGCCTTGTCTACCCTGTTATGCCAGGCTGAGTACCCTGTGTCAGAGCAGAGGAGGCTCCAAGACTTATCGTTGTAGCCTAGCAAGCAAAGGGAGCCTTTACCCTTACGGCTAATGCCCCGACAGGCCACTCCGATCGAGAATTCCCCACTCCACTCAATTTCCCAGTAGAAGCGGCCACCTGACAGAGCTTCACGACAAAGAACCTGGGCAAAGCTATCGAAGCGATCTTGATTGTCTGAGTATGGCTGCGGGTCTCGGGTTCTAATCACCTTTCTGTTTCCTTCAGATATGTACAGCTCCTTATGCGCAGTTTGTGGGTCTAGCCTCAGCTGACAGTAGTCTGGAGATGGGCACAAAGATAAAGGTTGCTTTTAACAGATCTTTGTATATCTGCCTCTATATGTATTTGAATCCTTCTGATTTAATTAGTAAAAATGACAGAAAAAATAATAATTTGGACTAGGAACAATATTAAAATTCTGGGCAATACCAATAATTTCATGTTGTGGCAACGTATAACTGACCAATAACAATTCTATACTATTTGGTCTAAATAAAGTAAAAAATCAAACACTGAAAACTACCATTAGTCACATTTTAAATGCCAATCAATTTAGTCAGTTTAGGCATCACGAGACATCTTAGTGTGCATTATGAGAAATGAATATTCATTTTAAGATTATATGTAATTAAATTATTAGTGTTTTTAAAGATTAACTCTTTAGAGTTTTAGATGATCTAAATGTAAAAATCATGATTTCTAGATACTTACATTTCAGGAATTCAGATCTGCTCCTGGGTTCTGCAGGAGGTGAACTGTCCACTGTATGAACTTCTTTTACTGAACACAAAGAAACACACAGTTTAATATGGCATATCCCATTCTGTATGTACATTAACGTTTAAAAGTGTGGTGTCTGTCAGATTTATACTTTTATTCAGCAAGTATGCATTAAATTGTTCAAAAGCACCACAACTGTTTCAACATTGATAAATGAAATATTACTTGCTGCATACTCTGTCTGCATACTGCATATTAGAATGATTTCTGGAGGATCATGTGACACTGAAGAATGATGGCTGCTGAAAATTCAGCTTTGGTATCACAGGAAGGAATTACATTTTAATATATATTCAAATAGAGACAGTTAATTTAAATTGTAATACTATTTTATAATACTCTTTTTCTTTATTTTGATCACAGAATTGCAGCTTTGTTGAGTATTAGAGACTTCTGTCAAAAACATTAAAAAAAAACCCTTACAGACCCCAAACTTTTAAATGGTTGTGTATTTTGTCATGTGTGTTTTTACATATTGCAATTTTTAGACCATGTTTATAGCTTATCAATGTAAATCAATATACAGTATGAGTAAGTAATTTGTGTTACCTCTGTTGGTTTTTTCCTTGGTGCGATTCTCCACAGTGTACACTGGTACATCATTCACTGTTATAAAAAGTACACATCAGGAAAACTTTATTTACAATACATTTATTTTTTAAATAAGAAATGCTAGATTTATGCCAGCAGATCTAAGTAAGGCACTAAATCCTATTGTTTCAAATTCTATTAATAGAATTGTTTACTAGCTACTTCATCCAATCAGAATAGCTCTTTTGTTTATCATTTGAACCTTGCACAGTGAATTGGAAGGTGGAGTGAGTGGAGGAACTTTAAGCCCTGAAGTGAAGTGGAGGAACTGTAAGCCCTGTTTACATTCTACATGTAATCACGACTTCCTTGCTAACTTGAGAATGTACTACTAGTCATGTGCACTAGGTGCCAGAAGGCCTGACTTGTCAGAGTTAAAGACTGTTTTGTTTAATTGTTGGTTATTGCTTTAGGACTTCAAATTTTCTTACAGCGAGCCCAGAAATTATACAATTTGATATTCAGTAACAAAAGTGCACAGCGTGCCTCTTTAGAGAGAAACTAAGCTCAGCTGTACACTTTACTGTCCAAGTTTGTATAAAAAAGAGGACAGTGTGTTCAGATTAGCAAGCAAGAGCAAATTCACCCAAAAAACTTTGCCTGTACCTGATGTATGGTGCATTGTGTGCTCTGACCTGATTTTGAGATCTTTCGCAGTTCGTCTCTGCCCAGCTCCTCCAGCCTCTCTTTGATCTCAGCCACGGCTTTCCTGGCTGCACTGAAGGAGAAGTCTGGGTTCAGAGACACTCTGGGTATAAAGCCGTCATCAGTCGGAGTGCAGAGATAATGGAAATTCTGTTTAAAAAGAGAGAAATCTCAGTGCATAAAATGTGGAGTATACAGCCCAATGAGCTCATGCAAAGTTTTGATGCCAAAAAGTTTGAAAAGCCTTTTTGATGCCTTGTGGGGGTCCCCCTTCCTAACATATAAAAGCAGCTATATATACTATATGAATAGTATAGTATATAAGGTGCCATTTTTTCTGCATAAGGGGAAAAAACAATATTATATAAACTTAAATAAGTGGCTTTTGTATGGATATTGTAAGCAAATAAAAAAATATATATTTGATATGTTTTTTTTCTCTAAAATTTTTACAGACCCCCTAGAACCCTCTTTGTCCCCCTGGGGATCCCCAGACCCTATTTTGAAAACTCCTGTCCTAAAGTACCTGTAAGAAGTGGATGTGATCCTCAGTGCTGTAAAGCTGTTTAAGTCCAGTCTCTTTTTTCTTTAGTTCATCAATCTCCTGCTCCAGTCGCTCCATCAGCCCCTCCGCCTGACTGAATGCAGCCCTCTCATTGATGTTGATCAGTTTGTTGACCTCTGACCTCATCCTCTCAATGGAGGCGATCATCTCATCAAACATCTTTTTGCTTTCAGCCATTGCCCTTTGTGCAGAGCTCTGTGGTAAAAATTAGTCAAGTTTAAGAGTGACAGTTCATTGTCCATTCTTTCAGTAGGAAACTGTTTGTGTCTCTTTGTTTTAGTGCATTGATTTTGCAAGAATAACTTCTGGATAAGCTTTACAACTCAGTAAAATTACTCAAGCTGCTGCTGCAGTCAACAAAAAACCATGTATCAGCATGTATCTGAAGACTAGCACTGGATTACCCCATAAAGAACAAAAGAACAATTATGGCCACTTTCAAGGACTGTTTGCTTTCCCAGATTGAAACAGTTACACACTGACTTAACAGATAAAAGGTCTTGTGCCATTTCACCTTTGCCCAGATAAAGCAGTACATTCAGTTGTTCTTATTTGGTCTAATAGATTATGGTGTGACTTTGAAATGAGCAGTGGTGATAAAATAAACTGTTACAAATTGAATCTAAAACATACTTTGAGAGAATCCACCGCTGTCTTCAGTTCCTCTAGTTCTTTGGTCCTCTGCTGGCATTTTTGTTTGATCTCTGCCTGGGACACTCCAAGAAGTTTCTGTCCATGAAATAAGAGAAAACATACCTTAGTCTTTATTGACAGATTAACTTAGAACACAAATACTTTGTGTTGTTGATTGCCATCTTCATGATAATTCAGTGCATGCACTGCTACATAATACAACATTTCCTCTCACGTCACAGATCTTCATGTATGTTCTGCTTTTTCTAGAATTTGAAGAACTTGCTTCACATGGATGCCTTTATCTTCGAAAAGAGAGGGGAATGTTAGTCATGCCAGGAATGTAAAACTATCTGGGTCTGCTCACCGGAGAGACATTTCAAGGTGCACACGCTTGATTCTTTAGGGTAAGAGAAGGGGGGCTTCAGAGCAACCCCTTGCCAAGCTCACCGAAGCATTCTTCAAAATAAGCTTGAAGGAATGTGGAGAATCTGGGGAGGGGGTGAATAAAAGTGTGTGTGTGTGTGTGTGTGGTGTGTGCCATGGGACATGAGGGCTTAAATCTGTGATTCCCTACATTTAACAGAACAAACAAACCATTCGCAATTAGTGCCTGCGATAAGTATTAGATTACAGATATAATTACTGTATCTAAACAGCACCCGTGACAGTTTAGTCAAAACAGTACAAAAACACATCAACTGCTGTGCTCCCTGTTTTAAGCTTGTTCAGTACTGATGAATTGAAGGAAACACTTTGAAATCTTAAACCTTTGAAGGCCTTCCTTCCATTCAGAGCTCCAGAGTACTGATACAACAGTAAACATCTGGCCAGTATCTATAAACAGTTTTGGTGAGATGTTTGTTTTTACTCTCCTAATAGTTATTTCATACAGTGACTCAAGTTTCATTGAGCAGTTTTTCAAGTGAAACTCACATTTGAAGAGGCGGTTGTCAACATTTCTTTCAGCTGTACTCATCTGCTGAGGTTTATGATGACTTTGGGTCAAGGTACAAAAAGCAGTGTGCTATTTTTTCTCACTCGTAGCGCGGGGAGAGGTTGGGGATGGTCTGTAAGCTCCCGTCTGATTTTCTTGAATTCACATTCCTTGCCTCTCCCTACACCAGAATCCAGACCTGCCCTGTTTCTCATCTCCTGTTGCTCATTACAGTTATTTTTCTCTCGGCCAGTTTAGGACATAGGTTAAATCAAGTAACCTCTGAGTTGTCCATTGTAAAGGAACACACTCTTTTGTGACTCTTATAGTTTGGGAGTTGTATTGGAAAACTCTATCTGGATGAAAGTTTCACTAACCTCACTACATTTCTATCTGTTTAATCTTCATCTCCTCCCTTTATTTTCCATATTTCCTCATCAGTGTTTTTTTTTTTTTGGTAATGATCTGGACCAGTGTGTTTGCGATAACACAGAACCGGTTATACAGTGAATCTTCATGGCTTCTTGGCAGCTGAATTTGAAGAAAACCTCTGTTATATAATCTCAAGAGCATTTCTTGTCAAGTAATATAATCGTATACATAACAATTTCAGCTTGTAACCCCACAGCCACTCTACCCCATACCCTCTCAGTAACCTAGTAAAGTTTACTCAAGAAATACATTTTCCTTACCTGTTTTTCACCCCTTTCTGCTTCGGCTGAGACTATGTCATGCCCCTTGTGCTCGCTGACAGTACAGAGGGCACAAATACACATCTGGTCAGTACGACAGAACAACTCCAAGCTCTTCTGGTGCTGAGGGCAGATCTTACGGTCAAGGTTCCCCAGCTCATCCACCAGCTTGTGCCTCTTGAAGGTGGTAGACTCATAGTGGGGCTTCAGGTGCTTTTCGCAGTAAGAGGCGAGGCAGTTGAGGCAGGACTTGACAGCCTTGAGCTTTTTTCCAATGCAGAAGTCACAAGGAACATCGCTAGGACCAGCATAGCTTCCATTACTTGGAGGCATGAAGTTCAAGCCGGTCTTCTTGATCTTCTCTGCAACTTTGGTGAGAGTGGCGTTCGGCCTCAGCACAGGTCTCTGGGTGAACGTGATCCGACACTGGGGACAGGTGTAGATACCAGTATAATCAGCCTCGTTCCAGTAGCCACTGATACAGTCCTTTTTTTTTTTTGGTAATGATCTGGACCAGTGTGTTTGCGATAACACAGAACCGGTTATACAGTGAATCTTCATGGCTTCTTGGCAGCTGAATTTGAAGAAAACCTCTGTTATATAATCTCAAGAGCATTTCTTGTCAAGTAATATAATCGTATACATAACAATTTCAGCTTGTAACCCCACAGCCACTCTACCCCATACCCTCTCAGTAACCTAGTAAAGTTTACTCAAGAAATACATTTTCCTTACCTGTTTTTCACCCCTTTCTGCTTCGGCTGAGACTATGTCATGCCCCTTGTGCTCGCTGACAGTACAGAGGGCACAAATACACATCTGGTCAGTACGACAGAACAACTCCAAGCTCTTCTGGTGCTGAGGGCAGATCTTACGGTCAAGGTTCCCCAGCTCATCCACCAGCTTGTGCCTCTTGAAGGTGGTAGACTCATAGTGGGGCTTCAGGTGCTTTTCGCAGTAAGAGGCGAGGCAGTTGAGGCAGGACTTGACAGCCTTGAGCTTTTTTCCAATGCAGAAGTCACAAGGAACATCGCTAGGACCAGCATAGCTTCCATTACTTGGAGGCATGAAGTTCAAGCCGGTCTTCTTGATCTTCTCTGCAACTTTGGTGAGAGTGGCGTTCGGCCTCAGCACAGGTCTCTGGGTGAACGTGATCCGACACTGGGGACAGGTGTAGATACCAGTATAATCAGCCTCGTTCCAGTAGCCACTGATACAGTCCATGCAGAAGCTGTGACCGCACGGGATCGCCACGGGGTCCCTCAGGAGCTCCGTACATAGAGGGCAGCTGAAGTAGTCTGGAGACGTTTGCTCAGCCATATTTTTTCACCTTATTCAAAAACCAAATATCTGAAATGTTTCCAATAGAGAAAAAGGAGCCAAACGCTGCTTGGCTGGTGTTTTACTGCAGACAGCCTTGAGTTTCTGAATTTCACAGGTTATTAATTAAAGGAAGCAAAGCCCTCCCCTTTGTACTGAGGGAGTGCGTTGGAGAGAGAGAGGAAGGGAGGGAGACAGACACAGAGAGAGAGAGCGATTAGAGCTCAACCCAGCTCAGATAAACAGGTTGAGCCAGGAGTCTTGAGAGAGAGAGTGGAGAGGGGCCAGGGGTGGAGTGAAAGACATTAAAGAAAAAAGGTACAGTCAAGAGTGAATGAATTGTAGTACAAAGCAGGGCCATCCAGGATGAAACTTAACATGAAAAGCTGTCTGTTTCACACACATAAACTGCTTATCCAAGGATATTTGCATCAGTTACCCTAAAACCACATTCTGTGAATAATTGGCCATTCTTGTTTGGCTCTGATATGTTACGAAGCTTGTTTTTTCATGCTTGCTGTACTCTCTTGCTTTTATTCTTTAAATATTATTGGGTTAAATATTTACTGCAGCCTGAGCTTAGTTAAATAATGATTCTTTTGATATTACAATTGTTAGAATTAATATTAAACTTTTGCTTTTTTTATTTAACTATTTAGACATCATATATTTCATTCTGTAGCACACCTATATAGTATATAAAGCAGTATATAATATGGCATATAAAGTTCTCACTGTAAAATTTATTGCATTGAAACTGTCTTTACAATACAAGGGCATGTGGTACTCTGCTCACTCCACTAAACAAACAATAGTAACAGTGTGTGAGGTGAGTTGATCTGAATGTATGAACTAAGGCCAGTTGAACTGGAATGGGTGCTGCAGACTTGAAAATACGTCATCAATTTGTTTTTCGATGGGTGTAGCAGAAAAAAAAAAGAATGAACAGTATTTCAGGATGTTTTATAATATTTCAAACCTGTAGAATTTTCAAATTTGACATTTGAACTAGCTACAAATATTTGCACACTGATATTGTGCTATCTTGACATACTACTAGATTTATTTGCATTGTTAATTGTGGTTAAAATAATACAGGCACTCTTTGTAAGTCCTAGAGGCAATACAGAGATTGAAATAAAAAATCTCTAATTAACTGCAATGAAAACGAACTTGCAGTATTTGAAAAGTGTGCAATATATGATGTGCATGAGTCATGTGTGATATAATATCACACACACCTCTTTTGAATGCTGTGCAACACTGTTAGAATTTTGAAACAGAAATGGTCAATATTGGCAAAAGAAAAAAATGTGTGTATAATTTTATAAAAATTATGATTAATAAATTATATACAGGGTAATTGAAAAAAGCCTAGAATGCCTTAAAGGGATAAAACTTCTGTCATCATTGACTCACACTCATGTTGTTCCAAACCCGTATGACAGACTTTCTTCAGTGGAACAAAAAAGAAGATATTTTGAAGAATGTTGGTAACCAATAACACTTTTGGTGACCTTTGACTTCTCTTGTATATTTAAAAGAAAAAAACACACAGAGACATTTTTCAAAACACTTTCTTTTATGTTTTACTATTTTTGGCAAACTATCCCTTTAAATTTTCAGACAAACATTATGATTCGTTTTAGGGATACTGAAAATGTTGTCAGAAGTTTTTTAAAATATCTCTAAAATTGTCTTTGTTTTCTTTTAGGAGGGTTTGATCAGAGATGGTAGATACCCCACACCCCCTAATGATTTACACCTTGGTCTCAAATGCTTACCATACCTTAAGAGTGTCTGAGTTAGTTTCACCGATTTTGCTACTAAATATCCTGTGAATCTGTAGGGGGCAGGGCATGAATGAATTTAGGCTAAGTTTTCATAGGACGTGAAATACCATGTGACTTCTGTCACCAGCTGCAGATGCACCTGCATCGTTGATGATGTACAGGACATTATGCAACCAGCAACTTATTAGCTCATGCCAAAGAGGTTCTTTCTGTGACTGTGAAGCTTTTTCTGACTCTCTTTCCTGGAAGTGTTTGGGGTTGTGTGGGAAAAACCAAACTTGTGGTTGAAAGGAAAATGCATGAATTGTGGTTGATTTCTTTTTAATTATTGATATATTTTTGTGTATTTCTGCTTTAGCCATTAGTCCAGCCAGAGCCCAGATGACGCCACACTAAAAGAAACCGACACCTATTACATGCTGATTCGTTACACAAGGTCCTGCCATCAGCTCTGCCCCAAACACAAATCTTGCATTACTTTTTAAATAGTTTCACCTTTCTCCTTATATGGTCTGCTCTCTGATAAGCTAGTTTCTCTTCCCCTTTTTCCCAGAGTTGAGTAGATTCCAGAAGTTAAAGTGCAAGGTATAGGCTGTGATTACTCATTAACTCATAGTAAAAAGGCTAGCATGCTAGTAAAGGCCTCTAATTGCAAATCTGACATCAGTTTTTGCCGTTTTCTCCAGATGCAGCATGACGTAATGATTTTAAAATGAAGGAACAGGCCTATTCATGGACTGTCTGTCCTCATATTGTTCTCATGGTCTTCATAGTTCTTAGAGAGGAAATGTTGTAAACAGTACAAAAGAAATCAGTTCCTTTAACACAACCTTTATTGTTCTCCACACCCTCATGTTGACCCGCTGAGTTCACATTGGTTCACGAGGGAGCTTTTTCCTATTGAAGGAGCTGCATACTTGACTAAGCCTGCCAGAGGTCTTGTGTTTCCTTGTGTACAGTATATTAAGGGTCAAAAGACAAGTTTCATTAAACTACCTGATTAAGGGGTGTGTGCCCTTTGGAGTGTGACAGAGTGAGTGTGGAGTGTGAGTGTTCATAGGTGCATGTTGTTATTGTAAAAACCAAGAGGTTGCCTCTGTCTATCTGATTGGTCAGTCCATGGAGTGCGTGGAAACAAGGTATTTGCAAGTGTTTCCTATGAACGGGGGGTATGTGTTTGGCTGCTCATCTGGCATACCAGATAATCACAAAGGAAATCACAAAGGAAGACCAGCATTCTGTGCACTAAAAGCGATAGTAATTTAGCTTCATGTGAGTTCACTGTTGACATTGATAAATTTTCCTTTGCTTGACTGAAGGAATGTCTGGGTTAGTGATATTAGCACATGATAACTGAAATTATGTCTGAAGCCCAAATATTGCTTTTCTTCTTTTGCTTGCTGTTACATTCTTATCAACTATGCTCATGTACAAAAGGTTTGTGAAATAATAGTCTGAGTAGGCTGAACATGCAGCTCTTTCTCAACAAATGTGAGAGACAGGGAAAGATAAATTGTCAGTCACACGATTACTGCGATACACTCATGTCTACACGTTTCTACAAATGTGTCACTGTGGCATGACAGTTTCAGTTACAGAGCGATCAGGAAAGACAAGATCAGCCGTCTATAAAAAGCTCTACATGCAGTACAGTATACACTGACTGCACAACATACACAATATCTCACAACATTTTGTGAGATATATTATAGGAAAAATTAATTTCTATTAGAAAAGCATTTTTTCACACATGAATACAAAAAAAAAAAACAATTTTTTTTATTTATGGAAAGATTTGAAACACTGCATGGAAGAACAGTGATAGACTATGCTTAACTATTAGATAGACCCATCATAACTATTGTTCCAAGTTTTATTTTAAGACTGCAAATTATCTCTGTCATAAAGTTCTAGTTATTAATTGATCAGCTATTTTGATCTGAAGACCTTTAGAACTATGACTTAACACCACGGTATGACCACTGACACAGACTAGCCGATGATCCGGAGTCAGACACGTCATTAGATTGGCTGCAGACTCTCCTGCACTGTCAGACCACATGTCCTGCTG
>NW_015557097.1:152084-153987 GCF_001515605.1 Sinocyclocheilus anshuiensis | reverse complement strand
AAAAAACAACCCCCCCCCCCCCAAAGTATACTCATCCTCCCTCCAAATAAATTACCCTCCAGCTTTGATGGAGTGTGCCAAAAGTCAATATATACTTGGTCTCTAAGCACTCATCCATCATGGCAGCTCCTCCGCAGTGGAGCACTATACCCAACGTTGAGGTGTCTGCCAGCATGCGGCCCCTAAAACTGTGCATAAACACTCTAACAATGAGATCATCGCTTACCACTAGACGCAGTAGTCACATGTCAAGCTTTTTTATCAAAGATAAAAGAAAAAAAAAGTGTATGTGATGCAAGAGTGCTTTTTCTAGAGTCCTGCAACTCTCAGAACAATTTTATGCCCTGAGATCATGCATTTCATTCATGCTTCTCTTCTTCACTGTCATCATTTCCATTGACATCTGATGACACATGTTTCTTCTTTCTCTCAATCGCTGTCCTCACCTGTGCCTCAGCCACTCCCCCATTCATTTGCTGGTTTCTGCATAACCAGTTTAGCCTCCCTCCCTGTTTACTCTATATAACATGCTGTGGTGGTACTTTAGACTCACTTTTCCTGTATCGCACACGAGCACACATTTCCTTCTGTGAGATCTTTAGGGATTTAACCATGTCGCTTGACCAGGACCTCTGTTACCTCTGCAAGGAAGATCTCAGGGAGCCTGTCTCCATCCCATGCGGTCACATTTTCTGCTCTGTCTGTATCAAGACCTATTGGGATCATGCAGACCACACTGGACAGTACATGTGTCCCCAGTGCAGGGTCACCTACAACAAGAGGCCCAATCCACGCCGCCTTCAGTCCTCACGCCATTCATCCTCATCCCTCAGAAACTCAGACTCTTTCCCACCGGCCCCTCCGGCCCCTGACTACAACTATGCGGGACCCCAGGATGTGGGATGTGACATCTGCATCGGGAAGAAGCTGAAAGCTGTCAAGTCTTGTCTGATGTGTCTTGCTTCCTACTGCGAGAAGCACTTGAAGCCCCATTACGAATCATCCACCTTCAAACGACATAAGTTGGTCGATGAGATCGGACACCTTGACCGTCAGATTTGCCCGCAGCACCAGAAAGGTCTGGAGCTTTATTGCCGGACAGACCAGATGTGTATCTGCGTGTTGTGTACAGTGAAAGAGCATAAGGGCCACGACATGGTGTCCGCTGAACAGGAAAGGGCGGAAATGCAGGTAAGACTACAAAAAGTGCAATTGGGATCATATTTTTACCTATATTACACTGGTGAATATGTTATGGCAACAGATTAAATGGCGATAATGACCAGCAGAAGTAACATTATGAAAGACCGTTCAACCTGTCACCTCCTGTATGCAACAGTGCACCTATTCTTGCAAAAAATGTCATTCTCGGTATGCTGTATATGCTAGATTGAGTATAAGAGTAGCCAACCCTTCTAAAACAAACATGGCCAGTGAGTGATCTCCACCCAAAAAGGAGATGAGGAAATGTATTGGTGAGGAAGGGTTTCATTATTAACAGTAAAGAAAACACAGTTGTTCTACTCATGTTATTGCACAATAACTTGCATTATAGCCAAAGTTGGGTTTCATTGTGAAAGAATGTTAATGCTTTAAAATGATAAGAATGTTTCATATTAGGTGCACAAAGAGTATCCAAAAGTGACTGCACTTTCATGTGGAAGTGTTGTGGTGTGGAAGGATGCTGTGCTTACAACATTCCTGTCACTACACCTCATTGTCATGAATTTGTTGTTTTTAATTGTTCATAGCAACGGTTGGGCGCCACCCAAGCTGAGATTCAGGAAAAGATCCATGACAGAGTGAAGCAAATGGAAGAGTTAAAACAGGCTGTGGATGCACTCAAGGTATGGCTGGATAGTGAATATGTAATTTAATCATATATATATATATATATATATAT